>NC_080562.1:34642065-34945993 GCF_030253575.1 Rhododendron vialii
TTGATCAAGATTTTTTGACAAAGGTCCCGCATTGACCGACTTGGATAATTTTTTTAATCAAAAATATGTCACACTCTCAAATTAAAGAACATATTACCAATCCAATGGCTAGGGTAATCATATTTGATGATTATATTTTTCAGGGGCAGGTGCCGCACTACAGGTTGAGTACGTACATAGATAACGTAGCTCAACAAAATTAAATATTTTAAGCTTAACTAATTTTCAACCAAAATAAATTTGTTTATATATAATTTTATATCAAAAATATTTCTTTATGTTTTGGTTACCGCCGAACTAAAATCCTTGAGTTACCCCTTTAATTTAGGATACTAGTGCTATCAACATAGTGGTTAGCGACGGAGTACTTACACTGTGGCATATGGAGTCACATATATATCTCAACTCAGTTTCTGGAGGTTTTCCCCATGGGCTCGATTGAATGCGAGGTGAGTTTTGAGGTATTATTTATGGAGGGAAATAAGATAATATATAAGGGGGTATTATTTATGGAGGGTGGATCCACATTAATGTGATTTTTATAAAGGGTGAATAGAAAAGTAGTTGGTTTGAATGTGATATTAAAAAGGGAACAAAATACAAGAGACATAATTAAATTTTAAAGACTGTGAAGGATTCTATTTTCTACAGACAAATACAAGATCACTAGAATTAGCAACACGCAAGAGATTTCAAATCTGAAACTCAAGGCTCTGGTAGTGATCATCTGGCCAACTCGATCTTTTGGTTTTGCCTAGGGCTCTGCATGCTTAAAGATGTTCAAAGATCAAGCTAGCCCTATCTCCTGCATATTTGAAGTTTCGGACATCTCTTGATTCCCTTTAAAGAAAATGACTTGAAAAAAGAAAAGAAAGTTTGGCTTTGGATCTCCAGTACTGCGCATAGACCATAACACTCTGCATTTTGCAACTATAACTATTGCATTATGGCAACCAAATGAGCTGGTCAAGTGAGTATAAGAAAGTAATAAGTGTTTGTCCTTTATAAGGTCATACATTCGAATCCTACAGAGGCCAAATATTTCGAATTTTGATGCCACTAGAGGGTTTGCCCGGTTGTTAACTTGAAGGCCCCGAAACTAGTTGAGATGCACGCAAGCTACTGGCTCAGACATCCGGTTGAAAAAAAAAGAGATTTTGGCTGCCAACATGGCCATTATTAATTGGATGCTGGTCAAAGCGTACACATTAATGTTAGTAACTTCACTCACTACCTCTTAGTCAAAACTACAGTACGTTTTTTCTTCGTTAATTCCGGAGACAATGCCCCAAGACTGCATGTTACATGTTCCAAATTTCACGGATCGACTAATCAAATTGAGAAATTAAGAAGTGGGTTGGAAACTAGTGATCTTGTATTTGTCTGTAGAAAATAGAATCCTTCAAAGTCTTTATGGAGGGAAATAAGATAATATATAAGGGGGTATTATTATTCTGATCATATTATTCTAAAGAGACATAATTAAATTTTATCTCTAAGGCTTTTATAATCACGTTTCTGCTTCATAGGATTGCAAATATGAAGCTTAAAATTTTTTTTCCTCCAAAAACGATACCCTTTTTTGTGTGGGTCCCTGTGCCACGAGCCACACTAGAGCCCTGCGTCCTTTTCAAATGTGTATGGGTTATATTAGTCTTTTTACATCATCTTTCCATGTATGAGAAATTGTTTTTTACGGTTTCATATTGGGGCAATTTCCAGAAAACCTATTCATGGGTTGAGAATTTTTTTCCCCTAGTTCCACTGAACACGAATTCCCCCTAAAGGATAAGGCCTAAGGGTATGATGACGAGCTGATTAGCATGGTGCAGACAACCTAAATACCCGAAGGTGCAGTACAATTGCGGCACTAAATATTTTTTCAAACATAAATATTAGGATTCATGATTCTGAGTCCATGAAACAAAACATAAAAGGTAATGAATGGTTTAAATTCACATCACTATGAATCTAGACCTTTAATTACCTTTCATGTTCAATTTCATGGACACAGAGTCATGGAATGTACCAACGATAAATTACGGGTCAATCCAAATAATTGGCCCATATTCTCAAAACTTTAGCCCAATCTAAAAATGCACCATTAATGAGAGGCCCACACTTTCCTACTTATACTTGCAAAGAAATAAAAATGTGTCATACTTCTAAATAGAAATTAAGGGACTGTTTTTGGACTGACCCGTAATTTATCTATGTACGAATCCTCTTTTTCGAAGAGTTTAAATTCTTTTCACCTATGGTAAAAATCCCACGCTTTCCATCACCATTGTGGGCCTTACTATTCATTCAATTTGAACTGTTCAATTTATATAGCCCCTAGACTAGTGTATCCACGCAAAAATTTAGCTTAGGCTAAGTTTCACTAAAATTTTTGGAATTTTTTTGTCTTTGTTCAATATTTGAATAAGAACAAAACAAGAAAAAGTCTAAAAATCCCAAGCATTCCTTAGCGAAACTTAGCCAGCACCGTTCCAGAACGGGTTTTAAGTACTTATTTTTTAAAGAAGGTAGTTTCAAGTTCAAAAATAATGGGCTTAATAAAATCTAAAAATATGCAAAACGGATCTTGTTTGAAAGATTTTGATGAGATCTTTTATACAATGCAAAAAAAAAATCAAAAAATTATTTTTCATTTACATTATTTTTTAGTTTGAAAATGTGAAATAAACACTTATTTTTTAAGAAGGTGTTCTGAAACGGGCAGTCGAATATTGATAGATACATCAAAACTTGAATTTTATTTTATAAAATAGCCATAGACAGTTTAACTTTATAGTTACTGACTGTACATTTTATAAACACAAATTAAATTTTTTATATATCTATTGATGTCCAATCAAACAGACTTTTAAAGAGATAAACACTCACACTTACAAGATAAACAGTTCAGTAAAATGCAACGCCAGGTGAGGCCCTCATTGAGGGCGGCGGTAAGGTGTCCCGAATTTAGACGGTTCCCCGGAACCATGAGAACTGAATCGTAGTGAGTTGCTGGAGAAGTTTTTCAGTGCCGGGTGGGCACGGGCCACGTGGTGCCGGGTGGGCACGGGCCACGTGGTGCCGAGTACCATCTCGGCTGTTCAAACGTGTTTTGGACAATCCAGATTTATTTAGGCTTGAGAGGGTATTTTGGTAATTTTATACTAAAAAATTAACAAATTATCCAAACAAATCTGGACTGTCCAAAACACGTTTGGACGGCCAAAATACGTGCTCGGCACCATGTGACCCGTGCCTACCAGGCACTGAAAAATTTCTCGAGTTGCTGACTTTGTGATAATTAATTTAATGAGCAATTAACTACTCAACAGCCGACCACATTGTGCCTCATATTTCAAAGACCTTTTAATGTGGACTCACAGCCACTGCAATCTCTCCTCTCCAAGCCTATAAATAGACATCAAAATTGAACTTCAATTTCATTCCATTCAATTCCAACCAATCAACTAAAGAGGGAAATGGGTTCAAAAACAATTGCTTTCCTTGGCCTTTTTCTGGCCGTTGTTCTTCTCATCACCTCCGAGGTGACAGCCAGGGATTTGGCTGAGACAACCCCTTCTACTACTTCAAGTGAGTTTATATATTTTAACCGGATTGATTGATTTTGTACCTTGATTAAGGCCTGGAATTGCCTTTAATGGTTTCATTCTGTGTCATTTTTTCACTTTGTTTGCGGTTATAGTTGGATAGAAAATGAGAGAAAAAGGAGAAAAAAATAAAAATGAACGTGTGTGATTTTATTTTATTTTTTTGAACAGCGACGTGTGTGAATTGTGATATTGGTTTAATTCTCTTTCATATAGCAAAATAATTGCAAAACGAACTATTTAAATCTCCATTTGCTACCCATAGTTTGTGTGTTTTAATAGCATAATGAAAACAATGGCGGAATTGTGTTTTAGTAATAGTAGTATATGCTTTTTACGGCCTTATATTATCAAAGTTAATTCTCACATCAACTCTGAATGGGAAAAGTTTTTCTCTTTGCAGTTACTAGCTACCAAAAAGATATGGCATAATCATGCACGTAGTTAGTCATATATATTCCTCTAGTTTTTTTCCTCTCTTCATGGCAGAACGTGCAATAAAATCTTGGTTATGTGCCGTAAGAAAAAAGTCTACGTAAAGGTGTTTTAGTTATTCTAATATTACTTTTTGAGATTGCTTGTGCATCATTATTATCATAAATCCTACAAATTCACGATTTCAAGAATGCAAGTGTAGTGTGGTAAAACAATGAATCTCTACTTAAAAGGTTTTTTAGAATTAAAGATAATTCTTCATTGTGGTTAAAGCATCTAACTCATGACCAATTGGCAATGAGTGAAAAAATCGCTCAGGCTCATATACTAGTTTTTAAGAAAATAATTAATTATCAAATAATGGTGCACTTATAACACAAATAAGGTAGAACAAATTCTCCGAAACTCTAACTCTGATATCATGTTAAAGCATTCAACTCAAGACCAATTGACAATGAGTGGAGAGGCCACCCAGTCTTATATACGAGTTTTGGAGAAGATAATTAACCAATGTGGAACAAACTCCAACAATTTTTAATGATATGGAAATTTTTTCTTTGCTGATATAAAGAAAAGGGAGTGATTTTGCCACTCCCCTTTTTGTTAATGCCACTCCCCCTTTGTAGCTTTATTAGATGATTTGTTTTGTGAGAGAAAGTGAGTGACATTAACAAAAAGGAATTCGCAAAATCAATTCCCTAAAAAAAAAGAATCAAAGGTGAATTCAGTTTTATTTTTTACAGGCTAAACCAATTTTAATCAATGCAAGCCACCTCACTTGCATTGTCTTGATTGAGTTTCAATTTCCATCCAGCTTACCATAGGGGAGTCTTACCGGTCACTGTCACTTGGGTTTGTTCCCACCTGGCCTTTTCAGCTTTCTAATCTTTGTAACTCCGATGAGAGTGTGCTGTAAAGAGTGTGTTTACGGCACCAATCAATCACAACCGTCTATTCACGCAATTAAAGGTTGAGATTCGTTTTCAATTATGATCGGTCACAATTAACTCTTTTCGGAAAAAGTTTTATTAACATCTTGACCGTCCAAATCACTTTTAAACAATCATGATTGAGTGCTATAAGCACATGTTAAGGAAATAAGATTTTCTCAAGTCCCATATGTAGGAGTTTTGAAAGTTTTAATTAAAAGTTTTGGCCGTTCAAAAAAAAAACCAACCTTTCGCTTTAATATGTTCATATAATTGTTGCCACGCTTGTTTCTAATCACCTCTAGACTATTCAAGTATATATATCATTTGTGCAGCTAAAGCTGCTAAACAGACTAATGGGTTTGATGATGCCAAGTATTATGATGGTGACGGTGGATACAGAGGTGGGGGGTATGAAGGTGGCGGACGGGATGGATATGGAGGCGGCGGGTATGGAGGTGGTGGCCGAGGTGGATATGGAGGCGGCGGGTATGAAGGTGGCGGACACGGTGGATATGAAGGCGGCGGGTATGAAGGTGGCGGACACGGTGGTGGATATGAAGGCGGCGGGTATGAAGGTGGCGGACGCGGTGGATATGAAGGCGGCCGAGGTGGATATGGTGGCGGCGGATACGGAGGCGGCCGAGGTGGATATGGAGGCGGTGGTTACGAAAAAGGGAATTAATTATAGGTGCTAATATTTAAGATATCCGTGCACCTTAATAGAGTACGTATGAATAATGGAGGAAAGCTAACCAAGCCCTTCAGATTAATAGTTATGTAGCAATTTCTCTGTTAGGGTGAGGTTTTTATTTATCTATGTTTGGTTTTCAAACTTTTGTAAAATCATGTATTATTGGTACGTTTCAAAGCACAAAGAGCTATAAGTTCGAATATGTTTCCTAGTATTTTCTCTTTTTTCATGCTTTGGCAACTACAACATGCCTAGTCGAAATTAATTGTGAGACCTGCGTCGGCTTATGTGCCAACTTAATTATGTAACATGGCAAAATGGCTGGACTGCTTATAAACTCGAAGAATGATAATCTCACCCGGACCAAATTAATGGACAATTAATATGGTTGATCAGATCGGGCTATATAACCTGATACAAGATTGATCTCGTTAGACGACTTATAGTGAGAGCATTATTTTATCACTCTTATAATATTGCTTATTTCACTTATTGTGGGATATATCGGGCAACATTTATTTACATACTCAAATGGTTTGTCGGTATTCGAAAAACGTCAATAATACTAACATTATATATAGAAATATTAGCGTGGGGTGTAAGATACATGAAGAAGATGAGTACATTTAGATAATTTTACAAGCAGAACGAATGTTAGTGGCACATAGGTCTACAAACTATATGGGTTAATTTATGTGCTAATAAATGAAGATCAGGGGTCCATTCGCACATCGACATTTGCACTAATAATTTCTCCCAGCATTTGCTAGTCATTCCAAATTGGGGAAGTACTACAATACACCCTCTTATTTTGGTGTGTATCATATGCACCATCATTGAAACACACCAAAATGTTATGATTCCTAAAATGTTATGAATCTATTACTAAAACGTTACGAATCATATTAATGAAAAGTTACGATTTTTTTGTATAAAATTTACGATAGGAAATAAAATGTTATGAATGACCGGTTCTACAAGTAATTTTTTATAAGGCGGCATTAAAATGAACCACACAATAAGTATATATGGTACACACCTTAAAGGATGTGTATTGAAAACTTTCCCTCCAAATTGACATATCTCAATAAAAAAAAGGGAAGGAATCAACAAATTAAATGAGAAGAAGAGTGGTTTTTCATGTCTCGGAAAAGAGGATATTATCGAGTCTCCTTTTTTGCCGACCCAATCTCTCTCCCCCTCTTTCTCTCAACCCTAGCCACCGCAACTCCTCTTCTCCCTTCCCCTCTCCCTGTGGGTTCCATATCCGTGTGCGGCGGCAGGATGGGAAGACCATGGTACTATTCTGACTCGTTTTCTTTGCTTTTTCTTTTTCTCTTCCGTCTCTCCAGATCAACGACTTTTCGTTTGATCTGTTAGAGTTTTGTCTCTTGTTTAACGAGAGTTTGTCTCTCATTTTACGAGAATTGTTAGTTTCGTCTTTGGATGAATTTTGTCTACAAATCAGGTTCTCTCAATCAAGGTTGCTTTACAACGAATCAACGATATTTTGTTCTTCAATGTTCTATCACTACACGATGTCTGTGGCGGGGCAACTCGTGGCGACTTGACAGATCTGTAGTTCTTGGGAGTTCATTGGTGCGTTCATCCTTGGTTGGAGTGCATCTGATTGTCTGGATATTTGGTGTCTTTTATCCTTAACTTTGCATTTTTTTCTCTTTTGAGACTCCTAATTAGATGTTAGGCAGTTTAAAAGTATCGCTGTTGCGTCAGGTCATGCCTAGGTTAGGAAGAAAGATATCGATTGTCTTGTGACTTACTCGTTTTTATTTGTTAGACGATTAGTTTGGCTTTGTCCAAATTCTTTGTAATGGTCACTATTTTGTGCCGCTGAGCGTTTATCAATATAATCTTCTCACTTTTGAAAAAAAATAAAAGAGAAGAAAAGATGATATTATTTTGTCCACTTCCTAAAATAGCAAATTTAATGAAGTTTGGACGATGGCAAACAATCAAACTCAAGGCGGTAGAGATTATATACACTTGAAATGGTCCACCTACTTGATGTGGGTGGCCTGCTTCTTTCGTGCTTATCTAAAAAGATGAATATGCAGATAAGTACGTTACTCCACGGGTCCATTCCGTTAAGAAAAATAAATATTTATTTTTTAAATTAAATGCAATATATTGCAAGAGAATGACCTATCTCATAAAGTGATAAATACGTACTTACAAAATAAAAATATTAGCGGAACGAGGTTCGTTCACAAATTTGTCAAGAATTATTGCCCGCAATACCATAGAGGATACAGCCATTTATAGGTGATCTTATCGCACCTATATTGACGTTGAAGCCAAAATCCCATTGTGCTCTAAGGGCATGAAACAGTATGTATAGTCACAACAACTACCTATGGAGAGTTGAACCCAAAAATTGTGCGAGGAACTAATTTATATCTTTCTTTTTTATAGACAACAAAAGTTTTATTAAGAACACTTGATGGACAACTAATATATATCTTGATGATACAGGTGGCTTGCTTCCAGTACATACATAAACATAGCTTGAGCTTACAAGGGACAAAATAAACACATGATCATAAATTTGTACAACGAACATAAATCTATAATATTTTGCTTTTAACCTTTTCATTTTTGAAAGTAGTGCACGATAGCCCTATCGTAAGTAGTCAGAAATATATCTTTTTTAATATATACAACAAACATAAATCTATAAGTTACGAATTGAACCAAAATGGTATGATTCCTAATGAAATTGTTATGGATTCTATTATTGAAAAGTTTCAGGTTTTTTTTTGTAAGAAATAACGAGGCGAACCAAAATATTATGATAACTAGTAAAATCAATACGAATTCTACTGCTTAAAAGTGACGTGATTTTGACGTAATTTTAGTATAAAATTTAAGAGAGCCAAAACTTCATGATTCCTAGCAAAAGTGTAATGAATTCTATTGCTGAAAATTTTCGATGTTTAGTATAAAAGTTAAGAAGCATACCAAAATGTTATGATTTTTATTAAAAAAATATTATGAATTCTATTATTGAAAAGTTATGAGTTTTAAATATAAAATTTATGAGACGTACCAAATGTAATGAATTCTCTATTTTTTTTGATAGGCAACAAAATTTATTAAGAACTTGACAAAGGGTATGTCAAGAAAATACCAAATACAAACCTTAAAGAAAGAGGTACTGTAAAAACCTACAGAAAAGAAAAAAGAGAAGAAAATTACATTCAATGAAGATTGAATAAGTCTCAATCAGTCAAACTAGATTTCTCAGGAGCAATCTCATTAGATCATAAACTCAAACACAAGGAAACTTCAGCAAGAGTTCAGCGTTCAGATCATCCTTCAGCTCAGGTCGAAAATTGAACTCGAAAGGAGACTTGAGCAAGATTGCTGCAGATTTCAGCTTATCCTTCAGATTAGGACCATTAACAACAAATGCAGCAAACTACTCCCATTAGATCATGAGATTCCCAGCAAACATATATCAGCAAGAATCAAAATAGGTGTATTCTGGGCTTGGCTTTTGTTTGTGCTGATTTGTATTGATCTGGGTTTTTGGCCTTTTTTAGGTGTGAACTTGTCTCAATAGGTGTATTCTAGTTTAGGCTCAGCCTGTTGGGCCTATCTCAGTTCCTCCATGTGGTTTGGAGAAGGGTCTTGGATGGTCAGGCTAGTGTATCTAAGTTCTTATTATCTCTGTAACTTCGTGTTTATGAGTTAATGAAATTAATTTTTGCTGATAAAAAAAAAAACACCAACTCATCATTCAGCTCGTTCCGATATCACAAGGCATCAATATTTGAGATAAAAGTGGACATGCTCATAGCTTCAAAAGTGGACACGAATTCTCTATTGTTGAGAAGTTACAAGTTGTTTTTTTGGATAGAGGCAACAAAGTTTTATTAAGAAAACTTGAAAAATTGTACATCAAGTTGGGGGCGAAGGGACGGAAATCCAACCAAAGGCTGTATGAAAGAAAACACCTATTGAGCCGAGGCCCAAACACCTAATCGGGCGATGTTCGAAAACCTAGACAAGCCCCAACCCCTATGGGCCTAAAACGCCCAGATCAAACAACAACAAGCTCAATAAAATCCATGAGTGATGCTACAAGTACCGACCCCGTCGGTACCGAAACCGTAGGGACGGCCGCGCCGGGCCGTCTCCGGCCACCGGACGGCCGATCCGAGCTGTCCAAAAATTCTAAAAAAAAAAACAAGGGGGCCTTATGCGGGAATCAACGGCATCCGAGGTGTGTAAGGTGCTCGGTATGAGCACCCTTTTTTCGTATATACACGAAAAAGGGTGCTCGGATCAAGCATCTTACACACCTCGGATGCCGTTGATTCCCGCGCTAGCCCGCTTGTTTTTTTCTTTTTAAATTTTTGGACGGCTCGGATCGGCCGTCCGGTGGCCGGAGACTGCCCGGCATGGCCGTCCCTACGATTTCGGTACCGACCCCGTCGATACCAATATCATTTCTGAAAATCCAAAGGCCTAAATGCCCAAATTAGAACAACTCAAATCAGCCCAAAGCAGCAAGCCCACAAAGGAGCAAGCCGAGTCAAAAAAACCCAAACCTAACCATAAAGCAGCCCAAAATAGAAAACATCCACAGCACCACAAGTCGCCGTCTAGCCTCTTCGGCGCCACCGAACCCCACCAAAAAGACCCACCCCGGATTGACCAAACCACCATAGCGCCAGCAGGCAACCTCGTCGGCAAGAGCCCCCGTGCGCAGCCGGAATCTCATCAATGGCCGCCGAGACACAGTCGATTCGGCTCCCACAAACGACCTAAGAAACCAACCACGGTGGTACCAAGCGACGCCAACAGTCACCACCCTCGAACTCCCAGGCATTAAGACTCGATCCAAATCCATGCACCAGACGTGAGCCACTGCTTGCCGTTAAGCCCAAACCGTGACTACCCAGGAGTAGAATCACGATGGGTGACGTCACGATACTCATCACCATCCCCCTCATCGGACGCCCTCGCCGTTAGGCCGAACCGGTTACCCAAGTGGAAAAAACCGGCGGATGGCCAATGAGAGGAGGAGGAGGACGAGGCCAGAAGATTGAACATGTAGCAATAGGGTTAGGAGAACAAGTCCGAACATGAAAGTTTTAGGGAAGGAATTAAGGGTAGGAGGAGCCCGGGGGAGGAGACCAAAATATTTTGATTCCGTGTAATAAAGTTGTGAATCATTATAGATAACTTACTAATTGACCGATTCTCGATCATTTATCATGAAGTGACACAATAAGAACTGCACAATACATGCCAATGATATGTGCACCTTCAAAGGATGCGTGTTGAATAATGTTTCCGAAGAAATGATTTAACATCTTTTCACATTTCAAATTTCACGTTATGGTTTGAGTTAATTGAAATGTCAATTCGTCGAATTAGGATGCCATGCAAATTTGTCATTGCTTTGTTAATTTGGAGGTGTCAAATTTTTCCTCATCTGGCCGGCTCAGAGCATTCTTCCACTTCAAACTTGAACGTTGCTTGTCAATTAGGGCCGGATTAAAAGCTCCAGGTGGAGCTGCTCTTAAGCAATGATTGATACCCCAAAAAAATCTACACGAAGACAAAAGAAATAATGGTGCATGTCTACAAAGAACAAATAAAAAAGAACACCCCCGGTTGAACCTCCTCCAGCAGGATGAACAGAGAGAGAGAGAGAGAGAGAGAGAGAGAGGCCCGGTTGAATGATCAAGATTTTCTGACAAAGGTCCCGCATTGGCCGGCGTGGATAAGTTTTTAGCAAATATGTCGCACTCTCAAATTAAATAACGCATTGCCAATGGCGTTGGTAATCCTATTTAATTATTATATTTTTCAAGGGCGGGTGCATTATAGGTTGAGGGTTCAAACCGGCACTTGAGCTCAATAAATGCATTGTCATTTTATAATTTTTTTTCCATATAATTTGGTGTTTCTTTTATGTATTTTAATTTTTTCCATATTAATTATCACCAATGAATTATTCATATGTAACCAAAGTAAAAAAAAATTCACTAAAAGTTGTGAGTCCGTAGATAACGTAACTCAACAAAATTAACTGTATTAAGGTTAAGTAATTTTCAACCAAAATATATTTGTTTATTTTATATATGATTTTATATTAAAAATATTTCTTTAAGTTTTGGTTACCACCGAACTAAAATCCTAGAGCTACCCCTTTGATTTCGGATACTAGTGGTATCAACATAGTGGTTAGCAACGGAGATCACTTATCAAGGGGCATGTAGGGTCACATATAATATCTCAACTCAGTTTCGAGAGGTTATTTCTCATAACGTGAGAGAGTAGGCGAAAAAAGAGTGACAATGAAGGATAGGTTATAAATGATGACGAGCATAACATGCTGCAGATAACCCGAATAATACCTGAAGGAGTATTTTTTTTGAAGAGTTTAAATTCTTTCTGCACAAGGTTGAAATCCCACGGTTTCTACCACCATTGTGGACCTCACTATGCATTCAATTTAAACTGTTCATCTTTTATATCCCATAGAGTAGTATATTCACGCAAAAAAAAACATAATCGGATATTGATAGATACATCAAAACTTAAATTTATTTTGTAAAATACAAAGTACGTAATAAGCAGTATGACTTTATACTTACGTATTGATCGTCCATTTTTTCCGCAATCATGAGAATTGAGTAGAGTGAGAAGTAATGAGTTGCTGACTTTGTGATAGTAATTAATATAATGACCAATTAACTACTCAACAGCCAACTACATTGTGCCTCATATGTCAAAGACCATTTAATGTGGACTCACGGCCACTGCAATTCCAAGCCTATAAATAGACATCAAAATTGAACTTCAATTTCATTCCATTCCATCCAAACCAATCAACTAAAGAAGGAAATGGGTTCCAAAACAATTGCTTTCCTTGGCCTTTTTCTGGCAGTTGTTCTTCTCATCACCTCCGAGGTGACAGCCAGGGATTTGGCTGAGACTACCTCTTCTACTACTTCAAGTGAGTTTATTAGTATATTTTAACCGAATTGATTTATTTTATACCTTGATTAAGGCCTAGATTTGCCTTTAATGGTTTTATTCTATGACATTTTTCCACTTGGTTTTCGGCTATAATTGGACAGAATATGAGAGAAAAAATAGAATAAAAAATGAACTTGTGTGATGTTGGTTTAATTCTCTTTTATATAGCAAAATAATTGCAAAACGAACTATTTAAATCTCCATTGCTACCCATAGTTTGTGTGCTTTATTAATATATATAGCATAATGAAAGCAATGGCGGAATTGTGTACGTCCAAACAGAACCTGAAAGCTCTCCACTTTGGCACCCCTATCGTTTGGAGAACTTACAACAAAATAATATATGCTTTTTACGGCTTTATATTATCAAAGTTAATTAATATATTCTCACATCAACTCTGAATGAGAGAAGTTTTTCTCTTTGCAATTACCAAAAAGAAATGTCATAACCATGGATAGTAAACAAACAAAATGAGCGACAGTGACAAAAAAGTTGTCACTAAGCTGTCAGTAAAAATGTGTTGCTAAAAATTTTTATTGACAGCTTTTCACTTATAGTGATAATTTTTTTGTCATCATCGCTCATTTAGAAGATGAATTCATTTTTATTTTTAACGGGCTAAACCAATGTAAACCTAATCCAATAGCATCCTCATGTGCTTGCAGTTAATTTCATTATTATCTCATATATTGTACTAGAGGAGGTGATAGCAGGATAATCTCATTAATTTTAATACTTCGCAAGCCACCTCACTTGCATTGTCTTCATAGGGGAGTCTTAACAGTCACTGTCAGTTGGGCTGGTTCCCACCTGGCCTTTTCAGCTTTCTAATCTTTGTAACTCCGATATGTTGAGTTTTGAAAGTTTTAAAAAAATGTTTCGGCCGTTCAAAAAAAAAAACCCCCCGACCTTTAGCTTGAATATGTTCATATAATTGTTGCCACGCTTGTTTCTAATCACCTCTAGACTATTCAAGAATATATATCATTTGTGCAGCTGAAGCTGCTGAAGAGACCACTGGGTTTGATGATGCCAAGTATTATGGTGGTGGCGGTGGATACAGAGGTGGCGGGTATGGAGGTGGCGGACGCGGTGGATATGGAGGCGGCGGGTATGGAGGTGGTGGCCGAGGAGGATATGGAGGCGGCGGGTACGGAGGTGGCGGACGTGGTGGATATGGAGGCGGCCGAGGAGGATATGGAGGTGGCCGAGGTGGATATGGTGGTGGAGGATACGGAGGTGGCCGAGGAGGATACGGGGGCGGCCGAGGTGGATATGGAGGCGGTGGTTACGAAGAAGAGAACTAGCTTTATATATAGGTGCTAATATTTAAGATATCCGTGCACCTTGGTAGAGTACGTACGAATAATGGGGAAAATCTAACCAAGCCCTTCAGATTAATAGTCATGTAGCAGTTTCTCTGTTTGGGCAAGGTTTGTATTTTTCTATGTTTGGTTTTCAACTTGTGTAAAGTCGTAATATTATTGGTATGTTTCGAAGTACAAGGAGCTATAAGTTCGAATATGTTTCTTAGTATTTTCTCTTTTTCATGCTTTGCCTACAACAACATATGCCTAGTCGAATCGGAATTGTGAGACCTGCGTCGGCTTATGTGCCACTTATGCAACATGGCAAAATTGACTACTTATAAATCCGAAGAAAGATGATCTCACCCGGACCGATGAATTACTGAATAGATCCTTCCGGCCTCCGTACTTATGTCGCACAAGGGTTGGATTATGGATTCTCCAAAAATTCATTTTGAGTTACTTCGCATGTTAAGCAATTATGCAAAACTATTTCCTAATTCAAAACTATTTTTGAATTAAAATAAAAAAGGCAACATTACCCCTAGAATTTATGAACTTACAATCAATCAACTACAGTTTTCAAATTGCCATCATAAATGGAGAATGTGGGATATATTTGGAATTATTTTGTTGGATTGAACTTCCAACAGTGACGGATATCTCGCGACGGTTTGGCCAAAGGTTGGTAAATTGTTGGTATAGCCTTTAGCGACGCTTTTTGTATTCTTTAGTGACGCTTTTGACCGTTGCTAGATTCCGATTTTCATGTAGTGCAAGTATAACTCTCTTTTTCATATTTCTTTCATACACTAAAGTTTCGAGTATAAAAATCTAAAATCTAAAAACAAAAATGAAGAATCTAAATCTTGCAGACCCAAACCACAGCCAAGCCCAAGCTTAATGCTTGGAGCCCAATTATTGGTTCTCTAGAGGATCCGTGTTGAAAATGGTAAAACTCAAATGGCACATGATTGGTTGGACTACATATGAAAATAAGAAATATGATCTCATGCGATTAATGGTGAGAGAAATATTTTTATCACTCTTACGATATTGTTTGTCTTGCCTATTGTGGCATATTAGACGCCATTTAATTTGGACCTTATAAAATTAGTTCACGCATCAAATATGTAATCTACGCATCATATCTGGTCAAACAAATATTTTGAAGAAGAGAATATGGTAAAGGCTTGGAGCAAAAAAGTTAGGAAAACAACCTTTCGATCCATTTAAAACGACTAATGGAAATGGACTAATCTTCATATAAGCCGAAAGGCTTGAGTAGGCTTCAATCTAGCCCAGTATACGAAATCCCACAGCCTGGCCTAGGTTGTGATCTGTATGACCATTTTTTTTAGACATACTTCCAAGAAATTACCATAATACTTGGCATCATCAAATTTTTTTTAGACATACTTCAATCTAGCGATCACGCATCAAATATGTAATCTACGCATCATATCTGGTCAAACAAATATTTTGAAGAAGAGAATATGGTAAAGGCTTGGAGCAAAAAAGTTAGGAAAACAACCTTTCGATCCATTTAAAACGACTAATGGAAATGGACTAATCTTCATATAAGCCGAAAGGCTTGAGTAGGCTTCAATCTAGCCCAGTATACGAAGTCCCACAGCCTGGCCTAGGTTGTGATCTGTATGACCATTTTTTTTAGACATACTTCCAACATAATTAAAATAGAAATGAAATGATTTATAAGATTTTGGTTTCTAAGGAAAGATTACTTATTTTTTGTCTACAAATATTCAAAATTTGATACCTGAACTCGATGAGACGCGCTTTTGAACCCTGGGATGTGTTAAACTCGGGTACCGAGTTATTTTTAGGTAAGCTTATCAGTGAATCATGTTAAGCCCAAATGATTCGGTGCAATATTTAAGTCAGAACATGTCATTTCTTCCCTTTCATCTAGATGATTATGGCACAAATTTTTCACTCTAATATATAATATAATAAGTATTTTTCCTAATAATTTTTTTTTTTCATACAAATGATACATAGAAGCTGCAGGGAATCTTGAACACCGAAGTACTTGGCTCATTACCACTGTTTTACCAATTAAACCAGGGGACACTCGATCAATCTCCAAGGTCCCTATATCCATTCCATATCCCAAGATTTGAGAACGAACCAGACTGGAAAAAGAGCATCCAAAGATTGCCTATCTTTTGTGGCCAATCTACCTTGAATAGCTAGGGCCATTGATTAACAGCCCCATTTTGGGACATAATGATTGAACCAAACTAAGAGTGGATTCCAGAAATCTAAAAAAGCCTTATTTTTTAAGAAAGCAATTTTAAGCTAAAAAATTATGGGCTTATTGAAATCTAAAAATATATAATATGAATCTTTTTTTATCTTTTATATGATGCAAAAAAAAATTAAAATTCATTTTTCATTTACATTATTTTTGAATTTGTAAATGTGAAATAAGCTGTTTATTTTTTAAAAAGGTTTCTGGAACGGGGCCTAATGTTATGCCAACTGATAACATGACTAATGAACCTGATTGCCTGCCTAACTGTGTATTGATTGGTCCCAAAGAAATTAATATGTAGCATCCAAAAGGTTTCGAACCTGAGACCTGAGAAGGGAGCAAACCGTAAGTCTCAAGCCCTAACAACTACGCCAATATTATCAATTAGGTGCAAATTGTCCAACCAAAAGAATGTAGAGTTACCATTTCCCATATTGTGCTTTATCCAGCTCTGCACTACACCCCGTATATGTATATAGGTGTTTGAAAATCAGCACCGAGAATAAATTTTTTAGCTATCCCATACCGACTATGTATGGTCTTCGACCTTACACGAATTAAGGTTTCTGATTTACCATGAATAATGATGTGGTAGCTTCTAAAATTGTATTTTCATGTAAGAGGTTGGATGTTTCGTGAAATGCTCTTATCGATATTCGATTAGGCTGATCATGATTTTGTACATGGACCTTGAACGAAATATTTTAGACAAAATGAGCGATTCTGAACATCTTTAAAAAACCCGAAACAGGTCCAAAATAGAGCTAGCTGTACGAGCTAGTCCAAAAAGTATTTGTCAACGTAATTTGGGTATAGTAGTTTAAGGGGGTTGTCTATACCTAAACCCTTTCCAAAATACAACACATGTCCAAAGCACGTGGTTAATAATCCACCTACCGGGACCTTAGTGTCGGTAGTCATTGCGAATTGGCATAAAGAATCAAGGAAATTAAATATGCAATCTATTTAATTGAATGGTCCACCAACTTGACGTGGATGGCCTACTCCTTTTGGGTTTATCTAAAAACTGAATATGCGCTTAAAAAAAAGAATATTACTCCATAAATCCGACAAGGTTTATTGCTCTCAACACTCTATAGTAATTTGTAGAATACGCGCGCACAGCCCTATAAAAGGACCGTAGCTAAGATTTTACTGCATCGATCTAGCAGGTATATTTAGCCAACGAAGTGGCTAGAGATCGATATAGAGATTTGAGCCAAAGCTTTGAGAGATGGAACTCCAAATACTTGCACGTTAAGCACTTTGTCTATCTCCCGATTAGCTTTGATTTGATAATGGCTTTTGCAATTGGAGAAACATTGTGGAAGGTTGGATTATTTGCTAGCTATACTCTGGTCGATCTCTTTGGTTAGCAAGAAATGATCTTGTGTTCAATATCAAGATTCCAGATGAAAGTGAGGTTGTGGATTGGATTAAGACTAGGATCGCCATATGGATTAATGATAATAATTCGATTAATCATCCTATGGCTAACATTTTACTCGATTGCAGATTCCTGAAGAAAGAATTTGATGTTGCGTCCTTCATGCAAGCATATTTATCGAGAAGCAAATCTAGCATCGGCAAAGGATGCCCCGATTTTAGTATATATATATATATATATATATATATATATAATAATTCGATTAATCATCCTATGGCTAACATTTTACTCGATTGCAGATTCCTGAAGAAAGAATTTGATGTTGCGTCCTTCATGCAAGCATATTTATCGAGAAGCAAATCTAGCATCGGCAAAGGATGCCCCGATTTTAGTATATATATATATATATAGACACACACACACACACTCCTATTCCTATGTGTATTGCCTCTGTTTTTTATGCAGATCTCGTTGGGAAGAAATATCCCAGATTTGTAAGCACTTAATTTTGGTTTATTAATGACAATGATTTATTAATGAATCGTCAGTTACGGAAAAAAAAAAAAGAAAAAAGAAAAGAAAGTGAAACATCTCAAAATTTGAGATCTTTAACCCAAATTTTAATGGCCTGGTGCTTAGGCTGCCCAGGTTAACGGTGTAACCTTGAATTAACCATTCCGATTGGAGTTGCTCCTAAACAATTGATGTTACCTGAAGAAATGTACCCAAAAAAAAAAAAAAGAAAATCTTATTTGTGGACCATTTTGTAAATAAGGTTTTACGGAGGCTAATCGCGAATGTCCAAATTAAAGTGTTTTTGAACGGTCCAGATTGAAAATCAATTATGACCGGTAACACTTAATTATAACCGGTCAGAATTGAAAACGAATCTTAGCCATCGATTGCGCGAATGAATAGACCGCTCTGTGAACAGAACAACCTGTTCACGCTCTGTGAATTACCTCTCAAAAAAAAATCTAGAAATCGCAATTATGCAAGCTGAAGATGGAGAAAGGGCAAAGGGTCATGCTTCTCAACACGTTGATTTGACTTCAAGTTGTCTCTTTTGGGTGCTCTTTGGGGTGTTTTCTTTTGGGGATCTTTGATGTATCTTTTAGGGGGTGTTTTTGGGTTTTAGGTGTTAGGTGTCCATTTAGAATTGGTGTTACTCTGTTATTGTTGACTTCTTACTAACTTTGGTTTGTTATTCTCTTCCTTTCGGTCTTTTTTGGTATATGATTGTTGAAACTTGTTGTTTTTCCTTATGGGTTATCTCTTTTTCCGGCTTGATGCTACTTGAGGTCCGTTTAATCTTTAATTTGTAATTTATTTTCAAAAATTAATAAATTTGTTTGCCTATAAAAAAACAAAAGAAAATAATTGTGCCCAAAAACAACACCGCCGGATGAACCTTGTCCACAAGATTTTCAAAGATTAATAAATTTATTTGCCTATGAAAAAAACAAAAGAAAATAATTGTGCCCAAAAAACAACACCGCCGAATGAACCTTATCCGATCCACATGGGTAGGTTTTTGGACCCGTCCCGCACTGTTCTTCCCATACATGCAATGCTTATATCCGATCCACGTGCGAAATTAAACAAAGGGCATCTACTAAAGATTTTTTGGGTCTTTCGCATGTAGCTTGGTCCAATCTTTCCACGAGATTAAATTTTTTACATTGTCGGTGTGAATATTTATTTTTTTTAAGTCAATTATATTGCGCCACGTCACCATGTTTTATTGATTAGAACTACTGTTTTGCAACATAGCGCAATATAATTGATTTGAAGGAAACAAATGTTCACACGACGATGTAAAAAATTTATTCTCTTCTTCCACTTCAAATTTAAACGCACGGCTGATGATTTTGTCACTTCCTTTTTCGTTAACGTCACTCTCCCGCAAGTGTATTTTTAGTGCAAAAATATAGTTGCAGGCTAGTGGCGTTAACAAAAAAAAAGTGACAAATCATTTCTCCAAAATAAATGAACTATAGTGACAATAAAGTTATCGCTAACTCCAAAATAGTTGTCACTAAAAATGGGTAGCTAAAAATATGTAGTACTGGTGGAAGGTTTAGATTAAATTCTCATCACCATAATGTGAAATGATCAAGAATCTGAGTTATATCAAGAAAACATGCGCGCCTTATCTGAATCTGACTACAATGATGGCCACATGCATAAAGAGATTAAAGATGAAAGCCACAAGATCGAGGAACTCATGTATTACTAGTAATTGGCAAGATCCACAAACAATTCAGAACACGAACTCACATCATGGGAAGATTCATTTTCTTTTGACAAATTAAACACGTCTAAATTAAACACATGCATGCATGGTTAATAATCCAGCTAGCGGGACCAATGTGTCGGCAGTACATGAACATTTGAGCAAGTCCAAAATAGTTTCCGCTAAGGATTTTTAAGAAAATAAATACTTATTTGTAAACTACTTCCTAATTAATTCGTCAAGATTTAATGCCGTCAACACTATATGTAGCTATTTGCAAGGCATCTCATCGTCCCTATGTTGAGACCGAATGTAAGATATTCTGATCGCATATTACGGATACAATAGGTGCATATTTAGCTCCACCTTGCTGCTGGCTATAATGACTTGAGCCTAAGATTTGAGTGAGAAACCCAAATACTTAGGGCGGGATTAAAAGCTCCAGTTGGAGCTGCTCTTGAGCAATGAATGATACCCAAAAATTAAATCTACACGAAGACAAAAGAAATAATGGTGCATGCCTGCAAAGAACAAATAAAAAAGAACACCCCCGGTTGAACCTCCTCCAACAGGATGAACAGGAGAGAGAGAGAGAGAGAGTGTGTTTGAACCTCCTCTAAAAGGACGAGCATTTGATAAACATTTTCTGACAAACGTCCCGCATTGACCGACGTGGATAAGTTTTTATCAAACGGTCAAGCTAATACGTGCTCCTGGGGCATCTGCTTAGGGGCAATAGCAATTAAAGATGTAATTTGAAGTTAATGATATTTAGGGGCACCTCTTTAATTGTAATTAATAATGTTTTATCTTATTCGACGAATTTCTACGCATTAAAATTTTGCATAGTAGGAAGCACTTTCCTAGATTCTGTTAGCGACATTAATTGCATCATCTTGGCTGCCAACATTACCCTTTAGAATAGCTTTTGTTTTAGAAGCCAAAATAATAAGTAGGAGCATAAAAAACGAAAAATTGGTTTGGAAAGATGCTCTATTTAAGTCAGCTCAAATTCAAGTGGCGTTCCGGTAAGAGATTTTTGGATGTTTTTGGGCTTTTTTTATTGTTTTTATTCAAAAAAAATCACGTTGGTTAGATTTGCAACAACCTTTTGTTGATTATTGACGAAAGGAATCAAAAAAGTAACAATTGAATAAATTTTATCCAATTATTTTTGAAAATATCCAAAATAAAGCCCAAAAAGTGCAAAAAATTGGCTTTATCTTGAATATTTCAAAATATATATGGATAAAAGTGATTACTTTTCCGGTTCGTTTTTACTATAACATGTTGAATATGGATCTTATGTTGCAGGTATTGCAAAAATCTTTGGAATAATAACAATTTTATGAGGCTTTAAATATCACATACACATTAGATGAATAAAATAGGAATTGGAAAATGTGAACTGTGAATTGGAGGAACAATCCTATCTTCTCTTCTTTTTCTCTCCCAACTTTTGACGAAGGGTGAGCTTTTATTTACAAAAAAAGAAAATCAGTTTTTGTTACTGCAATATGCTATGGTATTGACTTTTTATTTGAAATCGAAATGTGAAGCATTCATTATCATCGGAAAAAAACTTCAAGCAATGACATAGTTAGTACTTAAAATTATTTCTACCGTGACAGTTAATGAAAATTGGTGAAGCTAATAACATGGGAACAAGAAACTAGCATTAACCATTAACAATAAATGCATTATTAATTGCACTTGATCAAGTGCCCCAGGGGCATTCCTAAGCATTTGCCTTTATCAAATATGTCACACTCTCAATTTAAAGAACGCATTGCCAATTGAGAAGGTAATCCAATTTTTAATGATTATATTTTCCACGGGCGGGCGCATTACAGGTTGAGGGTTCAAGCCTGAAGCCGACACTTGGCCTCAATAAATGCATTACTATTTTATAATTTTCTTTTCATATAATTTGGTGTTACTTTGATGTATTTCAATTTTTTTCATATTGTCGCCAATCAAAGTAAAAGAAAATTCACATATGCAACTCAACAAAATTAAATATTTTAAGGCTAACTAATTTTCAACCAACAAAAAATTTTCTTTACGTTTTGGTTATCGCCGAACTAAAATCCTGGAGCTACCCCTTTGACTTTAGATACTAGTGCTATCAACATAGTGGTTAGCGACAGAATTCACTTATCACGGGGCTTGTGGGGTCACATTTATATCTCAACTCAGTTTCCAGAGATTTTTTCTCATAACGTGAGCAAGTAAGCAAAAAAAAGAGTGACTAATTATAAAGGGTAGGGTATATATGATGACGAGCTTAACATGCTACAGACAACTCGACTACCCGAATGTGCGGTACAATTGTGGTACTAAATATTTTTTCGAAGAGTTTAAATTCTTTCCACCACCACGGTTTCCACCACCATTGTGTGCCTCACTATGCATTCAATTTGAACTATTCATCTTATATAGCCTATAGAGTAGCATATTCACGCAAAAATTTAACTTAATCAGATATTGATAGATACATCAAAACTTGAATTTTATTTTATAAAATATAGACAGTCATAAATAGTTTAACTTTATACTTACTAACCGTCCATTTTGAAAACCCAAATTTAATTTTCTAAATATCTTTCAATGTCCGATCAAGTTGACTTGTTGAAAAAATAAACAACTCTAGAGACTCTAAAAAATTGAACAGTTGAGTAAACGCAATGCATAGTGAGGCCCATGCATATTGATGGTGGCGGTAAGGTCGACAGAATTTAAACTCTTTTCCAGAACCATGAGAACTGAGTAGAGTGAGTAGTAGCAAGTTGCGGACTTTGTGATAATTAAAGGAAAAAATTCTAAAATCAGCCTAATAGGCTGATAATAATAAGTGTGTGAATATGTATTAAAGGATGTTAAAGTACACAGAAATACGTATTTTTCTTATCTTCTAGTGTGTTTATTGTCGATCAGCTCAGAGCAAGACCGATAATTAAATGACCCAACTATACTCAACAGCCAACCACATTCTGCCTCATATGTCAAAGACCTTTTAATGTGGACTCACAGCCACTGCAACCACTCCAAGTCTATAAATAGACATCAAAATTGAACTTCAATTTCATTCCATTCCATCCAATCCAATTAATCAACTAAAGAAGGAAATGGGTTCCAAAACAATTGCTTTCCTTGGCCTTTTTCTGGCCGTTGTTCTTTTCATCACCTCCGAGGTGACAGCCAGGGATTTGGCTGAGACTACCCCTTCTACTACTTCAAGTGAGTATTGATTGATTTTATACCTTGATTAAGGCCTGGATTTGCCTTTAATGGTTTCATTCTCTGTCATTTCTCCACTTGGTTTTCGGCTATAATTGGACAGAAAATGAGAGAAAAAGGAGAATTAAAAATGAAACTTTTGTGATATGGTTAATTTGGAGAACCGTAACGTTCCATAATACATCTTCAATATAAACCTTGAATATCTTCGTTTGTTTTTATTTATTAGTATTTTTTCCAATGTATAAACCCTTGCTTAGTTTGTTTGATACAACAAAATAGTATATTATGATTTTTAGGCCTTTATTTTATCAAAGTTAATTCTCACATCAACCTTGAATGAGATATAATTTTTCGCTTTGCCATTACTGAAAAGAAATGTTGTAACCATAGTAATATATGTTCCTCTAGTTCGTTCCCTCTCTTCATGGCAGAACGTGCAATTAAAGATGAATTCAGTTTTAGAATTAAAAATGAGTTTCAATTTTCAACTCGACCTTTCGCCTCAATTTGTTCATATAATTGTTGCCACACTTGTTTCTAATCACCCCTAGACTATTCAAGCATATATATCATTTGTGCAGCGGAAGCTACTGAACAGACCAATGGGTTTGATGATGCCAAGTATTATGGTGGTGGCGGAGGATATAGAGGTGGCGGGTATGGAGGTGGTGGGCGCGGTGGATATGGTGGTGGCGGGTATGGAGGTGGCGGACGCGGTGGATATGGAGGCGGAGGCGGCCGAGGAGGATATGGAGGTGGAGGTGGCCGAGGTGGACATGGTGGCGGCGGATACGGAGGAGGCCGAGGAGGATACGGGGGTGGCCGAGGTGGACATGGAGGCGGCGGATACGAAGAAGGGAATTAACTTTATAGGTGCTAGTATTTAAGATATCTGTGCACCTTGGTAAAGTATGTATGAATAATGAAGAAAATCTAACCAAGCCCTTCAGATTAATAGTCCATGTGGCGGTTTCTCTGTTAAGGCAAGGTTTGTATTTTTCTTTGTTTGGTTTTCAACTTGTGTAAAGTCTTGTAATAATATTGGTATGTTTCGAAGCACAAGGAGCAGTTATAAGTTCGAATTAATATGTTTTCTAGTATTTTTTCTTTTTTCATGCTTTGCCAACTACAACATGCATAGTCGAAATTGTGAGACCTGCGTCGGTTTATGTGTAATGCAACATGCATCCTCTCTCGTTTTCAATTTTTTTTTTTCAAACACTTCTTATGTTTCGAGTATAAATTCTAAAATCCAAAAGCAATAATGAAGAATCTAAATCTTGTAGACCCAAACCACGGCCAAGCCCAAGCTTAATGCTTGGAGCCCGATCATTGGTTCTTTAGAGGATCTGTGTTGAAAATGGTAAAAGTACTCAAATGGCACACATGATTGGCTGGACTATATATAAAAGAAAATAAGAAATATAATCTTATTCGACTAATAGTGAGAAATATTTTTATCACTCTTGTGACATTGCATGTTTATCTTGTCTATTGTGGCATATTAGACGGCATTTAATTTGCACCATATAAAATTAATTCAAGCGTCAAATATGTAATCTGCGCGTCATATTTGGTCAAACAAATTAAATATTTTAAAGAAGAGAATATGGTAAAGACTTGGAGCAAAAAAGTTAGGGAAACAACCTTTAAATCCATTTAAAACGACTAATGGAAATGGACTAATCTTCATATAAGCCGAAAGGCTTGAGTAGGCTTCCATCTAGCCCAGTATACGAAGTCCCACAACCTGGCCTAGGTTATGATCTGTATGACAATTTTTTTTAGACGTACTTCCAACATAATTAAAATAGAAATGAAATGATTTATAAGAGTTTTGTTTCTAAGGAAAGGTTACTTATTTTTTGTCTACAAATATCCAAAATTTAATACCTTATTCTACGAAGATAGTTTGAACTCGATGAGACGCCCTTTTGAACCCTGGGATGTGCTAAACTTGGGCACTGAGTTATTTTTAGATCGGCTTATCATTGAGTCTGGTTAAGCCCAAATGACGTAGTGCAACATTTAAATCAAAACATGTCATTTCTTCCCTTTCATCTAGATGATTATGGCACAAATTTTTCACTCTAACATAAAATATCATAAGTAGAATTTTGTAATAATTTTTTTTTTTTGAATGCAAATGATACATATATAGAAGCTGCAGGGAAATCTTGAACACCGTAGTTCTTGCCTCATTACCACTGTTTTACCAATTAAACCAAGGGGACACTTGATCATCATTGGGAAAATGACTGGCACGTGGTGTACAAAAGGCTTAATTGCCACTTTCATGAGATGTAGTTTTGAAATCCCCAATACATGACATCTACAATAATATTGACCAAGACATGGTAACATAAATTTCTTAGACCATTCCATTTTAATTATAAATGACTACATCGGATATAAAAGATACAGAGCTGTTCAAGTCAAGAACAAGAAGAACATAAATAAAAGATACAGAGTTGTTGGTTTTGCATTAATGTTTGAATTATTGATTCGTCCTAATGAGAAGAATAAAAAGAGTAAAAAATTATGTTCAAAATTAAAATTTTTGAATAAAGTAGGAGTAAAAAATAATCTAAAACATACTCATTTTCAACTCATTTTTATTTTCATGGAAAAAAAATTTGAACAATATTTATTACACTTTAGATTCTTCTTGTCATGACGAACCAATAATTCGCAAAAAAAAAAACACAAAACCAATAAATGCTAAAAAATTACATGAATAAAGGCAAAAAAAAAGAGTAATTCAAATGGTAAAGGGGTGTTTGTGGTAGTGAAAAATTTGTAGAAAAAAATTTATGTTGAAAAATTGTTAGGTATTTTCGGTAGTGAATAAGTTGTTAAGAAATGTCAAGTTATTTTCGGTAGTGAATAAGTTTTTGATAAGTATGTGAGTGAAAAAGTTGTTGAGTTGGTAAAAAAAAAATTGTTAGTAAAAACAAAATGGTGAAATGCGTTTTAAGTTTTTAGTGTTTTTTGTTAGTTAAAACGATATGGTAAAATGCGTTAAGTTTTTAGTATTTTTTGTTGATGGAAATGGAGAAAATAAGCTGTTTATTTTTTAAAGCGGACATTCTAAAAAGTAATTCGAAATTTAATGAAGTGTTTTGGTTGTATGTTGAAAGAGGAGAGAGACGTGTAAGAGCATCTCCAATAGCCTTGGTACTTGAGGTGTTGGGAGGTTTTGCCGAGCAAAATCGGTTGGAACACAAACGCAACAACCTCGCTCGACGATCGTCAAACAAAGCAGCCGCTTCAGTAGCTCGTTGGTCCTGACATGCTACTGTAGCACTCGCTCCCAGCGATTTTCTCTCTCTCTCTCTTCCCCCTTGCCTTCACAACCACCAGATCTGGGCGTTTTTGGCGTCGTCGCTGTCGTTTGGCTTCGGCGAAGCCGCGAAGGTAAGAAAGGTTACCCCTCCCCCTCTCTTCCCTTCTTCTTTTCCCTTGCCTTCACAATCACTACAGTCGTCGTCTAATGTTCTATTTGGCTTTTCCGAAGGCCACGGCAAGAAAGGCGGCCGCAATCATTGTGGAAGGCTGGATGTGGTCGTCGATTTGGTTTCAGTTGGTCTGTCTTCCTTAATTTTGTATATGTATGGAGTATATATGTTGTATATAAAGAATATATATTGTGTATAATAGTAATGTTTGGATTCTTGTCAAAAAAAAAAAAAGTTTTAGTGGATTTGAATAGCCTAAGCTAGGCTCTTTTGGGGCTAGTTAAAGTAAAGAATTGCCCTTTTGCTAGTCAATTTGACTATAATCTCATTGAGGCTATTGGAGATGTTGTAAGAGCATCTCCATCAACCACACCAAACCTCTGATTTCGGCAAATAAGCGAGAACGGCAGCCAAAAGAAGTATCCAGCAGCCTCAAGATGGAGTCGCCATTTACTCCGCCAACTTTTTCCCTCGCTTCCTGTGGCGAGGTAATTTGCCTCGCTTCACCTCTCTCTCTCTCTCTCTCTCTCTCTCTCTCTCTCTCTCTCTCTCTCCCCCGCTACAGCTCTACCTTGATTGGGTTTTCATCGTCGACGGCGGCGGCAACTGCAAAATCGATAGCCGTTATAGCTCTACCTTGTTTGGGTTTTCATCGTCAACGACGGCGGCAACTCCAAAATCGAACCCGACGGTGGTGGAAACGAACAACTCGACGACGGCGGTGGCAGCAAAATTGTTTGGGTTTTCCGATTTGGTGTTAGCGTTTGGGTGTTCCGATCAAAGCATAACAGCTCTATCTGTTTGGGTTTTCCGATTGAGTTTTCTGATTGTAGTATTGTTGGGTTTTCTGATTGAGTTTTCTGATTGTCTGTCTGATTTCCGATTGGGTTTTGTTGGGTGGTTTCCGATTGGGTTTTTTGTGATTTGAATAGCCATTTGGTTAAGTTGTTGGGTGGTGAAATTATTTGGTGGCTAGCCATAGGGAAAATTTGCACTTTTTCTAGCCAATTTGCTTAGAATCCTATTGAGTCTCCTGGAGATGCTCTAAGCTCTTATCGGAACACCCAAACGCTGACATCAAATCGGAAAACCCAAACAATTTTGCTGCCACCGCCGTCGTCGAGTTGTTCGTTTCCACCACCGTCGCGTTTGATTTTGCAGTTGCCGCCGTCGTTGACGATGAAAACCCAAACAAGGTAGAGCTGTAGCAACTATCGATTTTGCAGTTGCCGCCGTCGTTGACGATGAGAAGCTGTTGACGATGAAAACCCAATCAAGGTAGAGCTGTAGCGGGAGAGAGAGAGAGAGGTGAAGCGAAGCGAAGCGAGTCAAATTACCTCGCCACAGGAAGCGAGGGAAAAAGTCGGCGGAGTAAATGGCGACTCCATCTTGAGGCTGCTGGATACTTCTTTTGGCTGCCGTTCTCGCTTATTTGCCAAAATCAGAGGTTTGGTGTGGCTGATGGAGATGCTCTAAAAGCATGTACATCAAGCCTAGCAAAATTACCTACCCAAAAAGGTGCTTTTATGTTTTCCCGATGCACTTTTTCCTTTAACTCTACACCAGACTCTCTATCATAGAAGTTCTAAAAAAAAAAAAGAAACTGTCCTAAAATTTACCCAGAAACTCCAACAGATGAATGGACGAAAAGTGGAGAGCCGGAGATCAACCCACTTCCCAGACTTCCTTCATTGTCGATCATCGGAGCTAGCCCAAGGAATAGTTCGTTGCAGAGATGAAGAACCAGAGAAATACTCCAACGAGATCAATGGACGAAGATGGACGTCGATCGTTTTGCAGATCTGTCTGTTGTTGCTCTCCCCGTTGACGTCGATCCTTCTCCCCGTTGCTGCTCTCCCCTTTCTCTTTCCCCAATCAAACCCTCTCCGCTGCTGCCCAATTCTTACTCCGCAGCTTGTCTACTACTGGAGCACGGCCACGGCATACTTGGAATCGAGCCGATGAGGATTGGAGAAGGTCAGATGTGGTCTGGAGTCTGGACCATGAAGACAGGATGAGGAAGGAAAGAGAAAAAATAATATTTTATTGAATACCTTGTGAACAGTAGATTAGTATATCTGGAGAGGTTTTTGGGTTGAGGTAAAATTGCTTTTTGTTTACCTAAGCTGCCGTAAGCTGTTTTGATACCTTTGATTAGGTAAAATAGCTACAAAGGTGATTTTTGCTATTCTCATGTACATGCTCTAAGGCAGTAAATGAAAAGAGAGAATAATGAAGTTGGTTGTTCAAGTAAGAAGTGGGTAAAATCGTCTTCTTGCAAAGCGTCACCACTGTCCTGTCATATTTTCCGTGATTTCAGAGCTCCAGTACCATTACGGCATTACGCGGTGAATATTTAAGACTGAGCACCACTGTCCTGTCATTTTCCCATCATTAATCTCCATGGGCCCTATGTCCATTCCATTTCCCAAGATTTGAGACCGAACCAGACCGGAAAAGAGCATCCAAAGATAGCCGATCTTTTGTGGCCGATCTTTTGTGGCCGATCTACCTTGAATAGCAAGGGCCATTGATTAACAGCCGCATTTTTGACATAGTGATTGAACCAAATTAAGGCTCCGTTCTGGAAATTTTTTTAAAAAATAAATATTTATTTTGTTATTTTTCATTCAAAAATAAGAAGGGTTATTTCACAAAATTCAAATGAAAAGTTCCTTTCACATTTTCAAACTCAAAAATAATGCAAATGAAAAAAAAAAGTTCAATTTTTTTTGCACCGTATTAAAGATCTCAATGAAATCTATCAAACAAGATCCATAGTGGTAAGAAAATTATTTGCGTAAACACATAATTTTTTAGCTTGAAGTTGCCTTATACAAAAAATAAGACTGTTGCTATGATAATGGCGCCGGCGGAGGGAAATCGTTCCGGCGGCCACACCGGGCCATATCCGGCCACCGGATGGCCGATCCGAGCCGTCCAAAAATTCTAAAAAAAAAAAATGAGGGGACTTGCGCGAGAATCAACGGCATCCGAGGTGTGTAGGGTGCTTGATCCGAGCACTCCTTTTCCGTGTATATATGATCAAGCACCCTACATGGAAAAATGGTGCTCGGATCAAGCGCCCTACACACCTTGGATGCCATTGATTCCCGCCTAGGGCCCCCTTGTTTTTTTTTTATAGAATTTTTGGACGGCTCGGATCGGCCGTCCGGTGGCCGGAGACGGCCCGGCCCGGTTGCCGGTACGATTTCCCTCCCCGGTCGGTCGGTACCTATATAAATTCTTCCAAACTAAGTAGCAGCCTTCTTATTTTCCGGAACAAGCCTTCTTATTACACAAAAAATAAGTTCTTATTTCATTTCTGGAACGGGCTCTAAGGTTGTGCCAACTGATAACAGGACTAATGAACCAGATTGCATGTCAAACTGTGTATGGATTGGTCCCAACGAAATTAATACGCAGCACCCAAAATGTTTCGAGCCTAAAATCTTAGGAGAAAGTAAATCCATAAGTCTCAAGCCCTGACCACTACGCGAATATTATCAATTGGCTGCAAATTGTTCAACCTGTCCAACCAAAGGAATGTAGAGTTACCATTCCCCATATTTTGCTTTATCCAGTTCAGCACTACACCCCGTATATGTACGTAGGTGTTTGAAAATCAGTCACCGAGAATAAATGATTTAGCTATCCCATACCGACTATGTATGGTCTTCGACCTTAACACGAATTAAGGTTTCTGATTTCTCATGAATAACGAAGTGGCAGCTTCTAAAATTGTATTTACATGTAAAAATTGGATGTTTCGTGAAATGCTCTTGTCCATATTCGATTAGGCTGATTTTGTACATGGACCTTGAACGAAATATCTTAAACAAAATAAGCGGTTCTAACCATATTTGAGGAACCCGAATTTTGTACATGGACCTTGAACGAAATATCTTAAACAAAATGAACGATTCTGACCATTTTTGAGGAGTCCGAAATAGGTCCAAAATAGAGCTGTACGAGCTAGTTCAAAAAGGATCTGTCCACATAATTTGGGTATAGTAGTCTAAGGACATCCACAGTGGTGTAATCAAAACAAAAAGGTTTATAAGGTTAGCAATATTTGCTCAAAAAGAACTCACATTGGAATAACCAAACTTAGAAACATCTTAGTAACTCATCAAATTTTGGCAATTGAATAATCAAAACTACCAATCTTTTGCCAATAATCAAATTTAATTGTCTTCATATTTCCTCAATTAAGCACACCATCATTACACAAAAACATTCTTTCTTCTATTTTCAACATGTTTATAACATAAAAAAAACATTTAAAAATAGTTTTTTATTTTTTTGCAAAAACAGTTTTTTTACACGTTTTTTTTTATTAAAACTGTTTTTCCCAATTTTTTTTTTGAAAAGTTTTATTTCAAAACAGTTTTTTTATTTTTGAAAAAAAAAACTTTTTTCTATTCAAAAACTGAAAAGTTTTTTTTTTTTTTTAACTTTTTCCCGAAAAGTTTTTTTTTAATCAAAGTTTTCAAAAAACTATTTTCTCTTTTTCTAATAACCTATTTTTATTAGTTTGAAAGCTATTTAAAAAAAATTATTTTCTATGTCACAATTTCTAAATTTTTAAAAGTTACAATTTTTAGATTTTTATAAGTTAAAAAGATGATGTGGCAAGTTTTGGTTACTCAATTTTGATTGTACCATTGTGGATCTCTACATTACTAATCTTAGCAATCCATTAAATAAATAATCAAAAAAATGATGTGGCAACTTTTGATTATTCATTTTTAATTATTTCACTGTGGATCCTCTAAGGGACCATTTGCCAAAACACAACACATGTCCAAAACACGTGGTTAATAATCCACGTACCGGGACCTTTGTGTCGGAAGTTACCAAATACTCTTAAATATGCAATCTACTTGAATGGTCCATACACCAACTTCACGTGGGTGGCCTGCTCCTTTTGGTTTTATCTAAAATCTGAATATGCGATAAAAAAAATAAAAAATAAAAATACTCCATAAATCCGTCAAGATTTATTGCTCTCAACACTTTATAGTCATTTGCAGGAAGCGCACCGCCCTATGCAAGGACCATAGCTAAGATTTTACTGTATCAATCTTACAGGTATATTTAGCCCACGAAGTGGCTATAGATATAGAGACTTGAGCCAAATCTTTGAAAGATGGAATCCAAATACTTGCATGTTGAGCCCTTTGTCGATCTCCCGATTAGCTTTGATTTGATAATGGCTTTTGCAATTTGGAGAAACATTGTGGAAGGTTGGATTCTTTGCTAGCTATACTCTGGTCGATCTCTTTGGTTTGCAAGAAATGATCTTGTGTTCAATATCAAGATTCCGGATGAAATTGAGGTTGTGGATTGGATTAAGACTAGGGTAGCCATATGGATTAATGATAATAATTCGATTAATCATCATGGGTAACATTTCACTCGATTGCAGGTTCTTGAAGAAAGAATATGATACCGTGTCCATCAAGCATATTTATCGAGAAGCAAATCCAACATGGGCAAAGGATGCCCCGATTTCGGTGGAAGATTTATATATCTACCCTTCTATTCCTAGGTGTATTGCCTCTATTTTTTTAATGTAGATTTCATTGGGATGAAATATCCCAGATTTATAAGCACTTAATTTTGGTTTATTAATGAATCATCAGTTTACATAAAAAAGAAAAGAAAAAAGAAAGCGAAACATCTCAAAATTTGAGATCTTCAACCCAAATTTTAATGGCTTAGTGCTTAGACTGCCCAGGTTAACGGTGTAACCTTGAATTAACCATTCCGATTGGAGTTGCTCCTAAACAATTGATGTTACCTGAAGAAATGTACCCCAAAAAAGAGAAAATTTTATTTGTGGACCATTTTGTAAAGACGGAGGCCAATCGCGCACGTCAAAAATATTTTTGAACGATTCAGATTGAAAATTAATTATGATCGGTTAAAATTGAAAACAAATGTCAACCATCGTTGCGCGAATGAATAGATGAGATTGCGCCGCTTCGTGAATAGAACAACCTGTTCACGGAGCCTCCGTTAATTATATCCCCCCCCAAAAAAATCAAGAAATCGCGATTATACAAGCCAAAGATGAGGAAAGGACAAATGGTCATGCTTCTCAACACGTTGATTGACTCTTAGTTGTCTCTTTCGGTGTTGTTTGAAGTGTTTTTTTTTTTTTTTCATGAAGGTCAAGAAGGTAATTTCACTTATCAACTCACCTAGGCAATTGCTGGAGTGTTTTCTTTTTGGGATCTTTGGATGTATCTTTTTAAGGTGTTGTTTTTGGGTCTTAGGCGTCAGGTGTCCATTTGGGATTGGTGTTGCTCTGTCATTGTTAGCTTCTTGCCCACTTTGGTTTGTTATTCTCTCCCTTTGGGTCCTTCTTTGCTTATGATTGCTGGAATTTGTTGTTTCTCCTTGTGAATTTTCTCTTTCTTCGGCTTGATGTTACTTATGGTCCGTTTAATCTTTAATTTGTAATTTATTTTCAAAGATCAATACTCCCTCGGTCCTAATTTAATTGTCCTTTTTGGGAGTTTGTATCACTTTTCAATTAATTGTATTTTGTAATTTATAATATTTTATGTGATTTGAAAACATTATATTATATAACTAATCAAGATCTATCAAACAAGATCCATATTCGATATGAAATTCATTACGAATTTAAAAATATAATTCATTTTTTAGCCGATTAGAATAGAACGATAGACAATTAAATCCGGACGGAGGGAGTAATTTTTTTTGCCTTTCAAGAAAACAAAAGAAAATAATTGTGCCCAAAAACATCACCCCCGGATGAAGCCTTCTCCACCAGGATGGCAGGATGTATCCAGATTTACCGCACTGTTCTTCACGTACATGCAATGCTTATATCCGATCGACGTGGATAGGTTTTCATCCATATGTTGAACTGTCAAATTAAACCAGGCATCTACTCTAGAACCACACACGCTTTGCACACTTAAATGCACAGCAGACTCACAAGGGTACCCAAGTGCAAAGCGTGGAAGAATGCTACTCCGTAAGTGTTTTTGAGTCTGATGTGCATTTTTGTGTGCAAAACGTGTGGGGTTCAATCATTTTTGTAAAAGAGGGTGATATTATGTGATGTGCTATCAAAGCAGAAAAATGCTCTAAGCTTAAATGAGCTATAGTGACAATAAAGTTGTAACTGACTCTAAAATAATTGTCATTAAAAGTGCGTAGCTAAAAATATTTAGTGATAGTTTTTCACCTATACTGACAGATAATTGTTAGTATAAATAACTGTCAGTATAGGTGAAAAACTATCACTAATTTTTTTTAGCTACACAATTTTAGTGACAACTCAGTCATAACTTTTTTGTCACCATCGAATCATTTTTTTTTTTAGTACTTATGTTAGTGGTGTCACCTGGAATTAACAGTTCAACATAGAGCTGGGTGCTGTCCTGGGCTTGAAGGTGGGCCAAGGATTATCTTTTTGCTTAGGATCAATTTTTGTAATGGGTACCCGTGGAAGGTTTAGATTAGCTTCTCATCACCATAATGTGAATTGATCAGGAGTCTAAGTACGTTATATCAGGAAAACATGCATTAATATCTGAATCTGACTACAAGGATGGCCACATGCATAAAGAGATTAAAGATGAAAGCCACAAGAGGAAGTCATCATGTACTACTACTAATTAGCAAGATCCACAAACAATTCAGAACACGAACTCACATCATGGGAAGATTCATTTTCTTTTGGCAGAACACGTCGAAATTATGCTTCAATCTATGGGGCTAGTATTTGGTCTTCTCTCGATGTACCATTTGTCGAGTTTTAGTAAAATTTTGTTGCCTATAAAAAAAAAAACAGGTCAAAATTAAATGCATGGTTAATAGTCCAGCGGGACCACTGTGTTGGATGTACATGAACATTTGAGCAAGTCCAAAATAGTTTCCCCTAAAGATTCCCAAAAAAAAACAAAACCACACTTATTTCTAAATTACTCCCTAGTTAATCCGTCAAGATTAATGCTGTCAACACTATATATAGATATTTGTAGGCCGGGCATCTCATCGTCTCTATGCTGAGATCGAATGTAAAATATTCCGATGCAGGGAAGCGTATGAAAAAATTGAAAACGGAGCAGTAAGGACAATCACAAACGCAATAGTTTAGAGAAAACTCTCTCTGACTCTTTTCTTTATCAATAATCAACTGCGTCAACCCAATAGGCGAACAACTCAATAAATAGGACGCAACCCTAACCCTAGAAAACATAGAGCCACCATACTAATATTATTACAGACCCATAAAATAGAGCGACAAATAAGAATAATGGAAAAAAAATTGGCTGAAACGGATGCCTTATAAGAGAAATAAAAAATAGCCCAAAAACGGTCGAAGGCCCATTTGGAGGCCTGAACTGCCTCAGAAGGCTAAAAAACATGTGGCACAGGGCCGGGACTCTGTGTCCTGACCATCGGGCCATTTCAGATCAAACCCAAGCGAGCCCAAAGCCAAATTCCTCGATCAATTATTTATGAAAATATCGACTAGTGGAAATAGGCTCTGAAATGCCTAAAGTGGAACTCCTCCTCTTTGGCTACTACATCATATTCTGATCGCATGTTATAGGTACGATAGAGGGTATATTTAGCTCCACTATGCGACTATGATGACTTAGCCTATGCTTTGAGCAAGGAACCCAAATACTTGCACAGTTGCCCATTGAACCAACATCTTGGTGGTGATTGATGAGGGTGGCTTGGTTCTAGAACATACATAAAGATAGCTTGAGCTTAAATAAACCGAATAGAGCCGAGTCAATGGAGACGGTTTTTAACTAATTATTTAACTGTGGTTATTATTTTGATTTTTGATTTGAAAAAGCCGGCCGGTGGTTCAGTTTTTGTTTCGATTTCATATGATACGTAACTGCACCGGAATCGAATCATAGCCGAACCACAAATATAATTGTGAAAATACATAATTATCATGACGTTGAAAAATGATAGGCGAAATTGAAACTTTTGGAAGAAGGATTCACACTCGAGTAGAAAGTTACTGACTTAGAGATAATCCAACAGCCAATCACATCGTGACTCACGTGTCACATATATCCACTCCCATCTGAGCCTATAAATAGGCATCAAAATTTAGCATCAATATCATTCCATAATCCAATCAACCAAAGAGGGAAAGAAATGGGTTCCAAAGCAATTGTTTTCCTTGGCCTTTTTCTTGCCGTTGTTCTTCTCATTACCTCGGAGGTGATCACAGCCAGTGAGTTTATTTAAACTAAGTACTACATAGATTGACTTTTTATTTAATGCATAGATCGATTTGCCTTAATTTGGTTCGTTCACAATCTGTGTCATATTTCAACTTGTTTTTCGGCTATAATTGGACAGAAAATTTAATGAGATAAAAGGAGCATGGTTCATTTTATAATTGGTGACACATACTGTTTAGGATGAGCTATATATACAAACCGATCGTCTCTGATCATTAATATGCACCCTGCTTATATATGCCCAAAAAGCATCAATTATGGGTCCATGCCATGCCCACTATAATTGAAAGGTGGAGTACCAGTAAACCTAAAACGACTGATCAAATGGTTTATGTTGATTGCAATTGGCATTTAAGTTTATAATCACCTATAAACTTTTCAAACATACACATCCTTTGTGCAGCTGAACAGACTAATGGGGTAGATGACGCCAAGAACGGCGGTGGCAGTTATGAAGACGGACGTGGTGGTTACAACCGCGGAGGAGGAGGCGGCGGACACAAGGGAGGTCGAGGCGGACATGGTGGTGGCGGTTATGAAGACGGACGCGGTGGTTACAACAGCGGAGGAGGAGGAGGAGGAGGAGGCGGCGGCGGACACAAGGGAGGCCGAGGCGGACGTGGTGGCGGCGGTTATGAAGACGGACGTGGGGGTTACAACCGCGGAGGAGGAGGAGGAGGAGGCGGCGGTGGACACAAGGGAGGCCGAGGCGGACGTGGTGGTGGCGGTGTTTGAGGTGGCAACTAAGATTGTATGTTAGGTGCTGTTGATGATATCCGTGCACCGAGTTAAAATATGTATCAATAATGGAGGATATCCGATTATGCCTTTCAGATTGATAGTCAATGTAGTAGTTCGATCATCGATCTGTGAGGGTATGGTTTGTATTTATCTGTTTTTGGTTTTCACTTTGTGTTAATCTCGCGCGCATACCATGAGCGATGGTAATGTTTTAATTTTTAAAGCACAAGGAGCAAACTGTATGTTTCAATGTTTCGCAGGTATCATGTCAAAAAAAAAAAATTACTCCAGCAAAGTGTACTACTACTGAACGCCTCTGCTCATTAGGATTTACGGTATCATGGAGATTTGCATGTACCAATTTGCTGTGCCAAACACGAAAGTGAGAATACAACAAACCAAGAAGCGATAAACAAGAACACAAATATATAAGTGGTTTCGCTCAAGTACAAAGCAAGAACATACTTCACGGATGAAGAGCGAGAGAGGATTTACTATGAACAAGAGATTACAAAGAGCCGGTTATATCCATAACTCCCAATGAAGCACCAAACGATATTCAGAGACAATTCTCTGGTGAAACCCGAAAGAGAGCACAAACCGTTGTACGTTGAACCCAAAGAGACAACACATAACTCTAATATCAAGTCCCAACAACAAAAAGATTGAAAAACTCCACAATAACACCCAAAGGAGTCTCTCCTCTCTTTTTTTTAATAGCGAAAAAGGGATATTATATTAAAAAAGAAATTAAGCTCCAAGGATTGACAAGAAGATAATCCAAACAACGCCCAACAGGGCCACCCCCAAAAGGACCCGATGAAACCAAAACTATAGAAAAATACCCCCACACACCCACTAACAAAGACACCAAAACCAAAGAAACCCCACCCACCCAAAAACCAAGACACACTCCACCAAGACTCCACCCCAAAGAAGCAAAGCCACCCCAGATTATGAGGCAAGGAGAAAGCTTCGCAAAGGAGTCTCTCCTTAACAAACACAAAAGGGACAAATCCTAGGAACTCAGGAAGTCAGGAACCCCCAAGGTCCCTATTATAGGAAAGTACTAAATAATTCTAAACAGACTTAGCATAGAATTCCAGTGATCACATAAGCCTAAACCGACTCCAATAAAAAATTCTAGTTACTTTCCAACAAATAGTCCACCACTCACCATTCCTTCTTTATAATTTTTTGTCTATTTTCGGACCTATGCATTGTATCAAGTCTTCTCATTCGAGAAATAAAAATACTCGTACACATCTCTCTCTCTCTCTCTCTCTCTCTCTCTCTCTCTCTCTCTCTCTCTCTCTCTCTATATATATATATATATATATATATATAATCCGTCTCCCGTAAGGACCACCTCATTTTAATAAATTCCTAATTTTTATTTCATTTGAAATTTAAATAAAAAATACTCCAACATTACCGCTGAAATTTGTATGAACTTACAATTAACTATAAAGGAAAAAATTTGGTCCCCCACTTGTTCTATGGTGACGAATTCCAACTAGCACATTTTCGTTGCTGTAAGCATTGCCGACAAAAAAAAAAATCGTTGCCAAAGCATTCTCATTGCCGACGAATTTTTTCGTCGCTAAATGCCAAAACGAAAAATATTATTTGCGCTTTATAGTTTCCATCACTCCAACTCACAACATTGGGTATTCATTACACAGCCTCTACCAACTATGCAATATAACACTTCATTACTTATACTCCTAAATTTGATATATATTACCTTTTTATGATTAAATTTTAAATTAATATACGCATGTTTTATTTAATATATAATTATATACTCCCTTCGTCCCATATTGGATGGCAAATTTGGGGGCAAACACAATGATTACACCATTTCTAATAAAACTTTCCAAAAATACCTTTTCATTTTAAAAACAACTCACATTTGGCAACCAAACTGTGAGTAGTAAACTCCCGGATTAATCCAAGGAGTAAGAAAATCTTGGCAGCAAAGCCTCTGTTCCAATTTAATTGTTTCTCGTTCTATTTTAACCGACTAAAAATTGAATTATATCTTAAGATCCCTAATAAATTTCATAACGATATAGATCTTATTTGATAGATCTCGATTAGTTTTATAAAATACAATGTTTTCGAAATTACATAAAATATTATAAATTACAAGATATAATTAATTGAAAAGTGGCACAAACTCCCAAAAGGACAATTAAATTGGGACGGAGGGAGTATCTTTTTGGCCTTTTGTTAAAGTAATTTGAATAGTTTAAGACAAGGGCAAAATGGAAAAATCAAGTGTTTTCATGCTTTTACTTTTCAAAATAGACATCCATTTTGGGATGGCAAAAAGCGTAAAAAATGACATCTATTTTGGGACAGAGGGAGTATATTTTATATGCTAAATAATTTGGATTTTATAAATAAAAAAATAATTAGTCAAAAAAGTTGGTCTATGGCAATAAATTTTGAAATTTCCTTGCTAAAAGCTACTCCTATGGCGACAAATTTTGGATTCCTTGCTAAAAGATGCCCCTATGGCGACGAATTTTTCGGCGATGAAATTTTTTTTCGTTGCCAAAAGCAATCCTTTGGCGACGAAAATAATTTTCGTCACCATAGACCAACTTTTTTATAGTGGAGAACCAATTGAACTGAGAGAACACACAAACACACAGATTACAGCGAGAGGAAGGAGCGAGGGAGTACTTGCCGTCTTATCCAGGTGTGGTGTGGCGCGGAGGAGAAACCAATTAATCGATGTGAGCTGCTGATGCATCGATCTGTAACGATCTGTCCTAGCTGACCTGCTAACCAATCGTCTAATCATGCGGCTCAAAAGGTTAACCCTAAGTTATAGAGTAGCTAGTCGTGTTTCATAATATACCATATCATTTTCCTATTACTAGGCAATGTGGGACTCTCCCACCAAAGTGAGTTTTCACAATCTCCCCATCTTATGATGCAACGCCCTCGTTGCATTGGCCCAGCATTAACCTTCCCCTGATGGCCATAGTGTGGCACTTAGTTCTATGCAGCCCAATCAGTCTGCTAGTACCAGATTTTAAAGGTGGCCCCCGCCATGTAGAAAAACTATTTGCACTTTGTTACTGATCCAACTCGAACTCAGAACCTCCTAATCTTATAAACCACCACTCCCACTAACATTCCGTGCGTTTACTACATTGCAAAATTTAATATATATTATTTTTTAACAATTTTTAAGTAATCTATGTATAATATATGACGACGTAGATTATTTATTTTAAAATATATGAATATTTGAAAATAAAAAACTAATTAGTCTTAGTACGTTGGCATTTTGTTGCCCATAGGTACTTTTTCAGCGACGAAATTCAATGTGCCTTGTCAAAAGGTACTCCCTTCGTCCCAAAATTTTTAGACTTTTTCGATATTGGTGCCGTTCTTTGAACTCTTATATCTTTCAATATGAATCTTCAAAAATACGCAATATAGATCTTGTTTGATAATTCTTAATTAGATCTATAATACAAAGTTTTCAAAATTATGAAAAATATCATAAATTGGGAGATATAAAAGTGTAAAGAACGGTGCGAATATTGAAAAAGTCTAAAAATTTTGGGATTGAGGGAGTACCATTTATTCGGCGACGAATTTGAATTTTGTCGCCAATAGGTACATTTGGCGAGAAACATTGAATTTCGCCTAAATGAAATTGAATTTCATCACCCATGAATACCATTTGGTGACGAAAATTGGATTTTGTCACCAAAGGTTTTTTTTGTTGTAGTGATGTTCGAATTTGGCAAGAAGATAAAGATATCAAGAATTGACTACATGATGTACAAATAAGAGAATAAACTACATACTCCAATGGTTTGTCATCAGTATCTGAAAAACACCAATAACACCAACATTTTATATAGAAGTATTAGTGTTGGGGTGTAAGAGAGGAAGAAGGTGAGTAAATTAAGATCATTTTATAAGCAAAATAGATGTTAGTGGGTGCACATAGGTCTACAAACCACGAGGGTTTCTACGCTAATAAATGAAGATAAGGGAGTCCATTCGCACATCGATCAAACCACGGGGTTTAAGTCAAATTTGCCCCAATAATTTCTCCCATCATTTGCTAATCACTCCAAACTGACATATCTCAATCAAAAGAAGAAGGAAAAACTGGTTTTTCATGTCTAGAAATAGATATTATTTTGTCCACTTCCTAAAATAGCGAATTTAATGAAGTTTGGACGATGGCAATCAAATCAAACTCAAGGTGGTAGCTAGAGATTATATATAATTGAAATGGTCCACCTAGCTACTTGATGTGGGTACGTGGCCTGCTTCTTTCGTGTTTATCTAAAAAGATGAATATGCAGATAAGTGTCAAGAATTATTGCCCTCAATACCATAGAGCCATTTGTCATTCGGTGATCTCATTGTGCTCGAAAAGAGTATGTACAGCCCCAACAAGTACCTATGGAGAGTCAAACCTAAGTTTTGTGCGAGGAACTAATATATATCTTGATGATGCGGGTGGCTTGCTTCTAGTACTTACATACACATAGCTTGAGTTTACAAGGGACAAAATGAATATGATCATAAATTTTGTACGACGAACATAAATCTAATAATATTTTGCTTTTTAACTTTTTCATTTTTGAAAGTACTGCAAATAGACCTACCGTAAGTAGTCATAAAAATCTCTTTTTTAATATATTCAACGAACATAAATCTGTAATATTTTGCTTTTATATAACTTTTTCAGCTTTGAAAGTACTGCACAATAATATACACAAATCATGACGCGCACCAATTTATTTTGAAACACACCAAAATATTTTTGATTCCTTGTAATAAAGTTGTGAATCTGTATAGATAACTTACTAATTGACTGGTTCTCTTTATCATTTATTATCAAGTGGCACAGTAAGAATTACAGAAATAGATGCGTATGATACACACCTTTGTATCGAATAATGTTCCAAAGAAAAGATTTGACATCTTTTCACATTTCAAATTTCACGTTATGATATGAGTTAATTGAAATGTCAATTCATCGATATGGCATGCCACATAAATTTGACATTGCTTTGTGAATTCGGAGGTGTCAAATTTTTTAGCATCTGGCTTAATTAGAGCATTCTTCCACTTCAAACGTTGCTGGTGTCACTAAGGAGTTAAAAGCTCCGGTTGGAGCTGCTCTTAAGCAATGAATGATAGCCAAAAAAATCTACACGAATCGACAAAATAAATAATGGTGCATATATGCCTACAAAGAACAAATAAAAAAGAACCAAAAATGCTAGGGGTACATATGAAATGTACATATTATGTACATATCAATTTTGTGGGGCCCACCTCGGGTTCCACAAAGATAATTCAAACCACCTATTATTTTTCAAACATTTTTTTATAGAGCCCTGTAAAAAATCAGCACAACCCGATATCGATAAGGATTTTTTCTTAATTTGTGGAGGCGAAACTACTTAACTGCCTAGTTTCGCCCCTACAAATTCAGAAAAAATCCTTACCGATATCGGGTTGAGCTGATTTTTTACAGGGCTCCATAAAAAGATGTTTTAAAAATAATGAGCGGTTCGAATCATCTTTATGAAACCCGAATTGGACCCCACAAAATCTATATGTACATTATATGTACATGTTATATGTACCAATAGCAGCACTCAGAAAGAACACCCCCGGTTGAACCTCCTCCAGCAGGATGAACAGAGAGAGAGAGAGAGAGAGAGAGAGAGAGCCTCCTCCAACAGGATGCACATTTGATCAATATTTTTTTGACAAAGGTCCCGCATTGAGCGACGTGGCGACGTGGATAAGTTTTTATCAAATATGTCGCACTCTCAAATTAAAGAATGCATTACCAATGGAAAGAGTAATCATATTTAATGATTAAATTTTTCAGGGGCAGGCGCACTACAGGTTGAGGGCTCAAACCGACACTTGGGCTCAATAAATGCACTACCATTTTTTTTTAAAAAAATCATATAAGTTGATCGATATTTCTTTTATGTATTTCAATGTTTTTTATATTATCATCGTTTATTCATATGTAACCAAAATAAAAGAAAATTCACTAAAAGTTGTGAGTACAAGATAACGTAGCTCAACAAAGTTAAATACTTTAAGACTAACTAATTTTCAACCAAAAAAAAATTTGTTTATTTTATATATAATTTCATGTCAAAAATATTATTTTCTTTACGTTTTGATTACCATTACTACTGAACTAAAATCTAGGAGTTACCCCTTTAATTTTGGATACTAGTGGTATGAAGATAGTGTTTAGCGACGGATTTCACTTATCACGAGCCATGTGGCGGTCACACGCGCGCGCGCGCGCACACACACACATATATATATATATATATATGTGAACTCAGTTTTCGGAAGTTTTTTCTCATAACGTGAGAGGATAGGCAGAAAAAAGAGTGACTAATTATGAAGGATAAGGGTATGATGACAAGCTTTACATGGTGCAGACAATAACCAAATGTCCGGTACAATTGCGACGCTAAATATTTTTTCGAAGAGTTTAAATTTTTTCCACCTTTCAAATTCTTTTAACCTAAGTTGGAAATCCCACGGTTTCCAACACCATTGTGGTTCTCACTATATATGCATTCAATTTGAATTGTTTATCTTGTATTGCCCATAGAGTAGTATATCCATCGAGAAATTTTACTTAATCGGATATTGATCATAGATACATCAGAACTTGAATTTTATTTTGTAAAATATACAGTCATAGATAGTTTTAACGTTATATTTACTAACTTTCCATTTTATTTATACAAATTTAATTTTTTATATATCTATCAATGTCCGAACAAGATGAATAGGATCATCAGTAAAATGCAACGCACAGTGAGGCTGACATTGATAGGGTGGTAAGCTGGACAACTCTTTTCCGGAACCATGAGAACTGAGTCGTAGTAAGTTGCTGACTTTGTGATAATTAATTTAGGTAAATTATTTTGCCATTCTCTTTTTTGTTAACGTCATTCCCCTGCAATTGTATTTTTGGTGAAAAAATACACTTGCAGGGGAGTGGAGTTAACAAAAAAAGGAGTAGCAAAATCAGCAGCCTTAATTTAATAGATAATTAGAGGCCGGTCCTGATTTTTAGGCTTGGTTTGATCCCAACCCAAAATATTATTCCCAAGCCTGCATAGGCTTGGATATGTTATCTTATGACTTTTTTACTCATTTTAGTCCGCATCGTCAACTCAATCTAATCATTCCTCCTCCCTCTCCCTCCCTCTGAAGTTGATAAACCTCCTCTCTCTCTCTCTCTCTCCATCATCGATCTGTATTCTATTGAATTGATGCAATAGGATAAAGAGATTTTTCATTATCAAATCAATAGTACCATTGATATGATTTAGATCAAGAAAGTTGCATACCTTTTGCGTGCATTGAGGACTCGTCCGGCCATCCAGATGTTAAGGAAGCAGTAGAGGACGAGGGTAAGGATCACGTATCCGTATTCTCCAGGAATCAACTCCACTCCGGCCGTCTTCTCCAATTCCGATCGACCGTTAGATCCGTTTCAATTCAATTTCACAAACTGTACGTAGTTCATCATCGCTTTGCCCATGGTTCTTGTTGAAGCATGAACATGAAGATGACGTACGAGACGGAGGCCCACTGGTATTTCTCCGATCTAATTTCAGAACCCAAATTTTTTGAGATCCACGTCGGAGACGCCAGAGCAAGGGTAGAAATCTTTGTTGATTAGATATTTTGTTGAATGCCAGTCGATTTTTTTGATGAATGCTGGACCATCCATCAATGACAGTCAATTTTTTGTTGATGTTTTTTTTGTTAAATGTCAAATTTATGTATTTTCAACCTCTCATATTTGATTTGATTATTTTTTTTTGGTTCAATTTTTGTTCGTGTGTATTTTTTATGAGAGCTGTATATTTTTCTATGAGGACTGTGTATTTGTCTTTGAGAACAATCTATGAGAACTATGTATTTTCTATGAGAACTATATATTGTCCACAAGAATTGTGTATTTTTCTATGAGAACTGTGTATTTTTCTATGAGAATCGTGTATTGTCCATGAGAACTGTGTATTTTTTCTATCAGAACTGTGTATTTTTCTTTGAAAATTGTTTATGAGAATTATGTATTTTCTATGAGAACCGTGTATTATCCATGAGAACTGTTTATGAGAACTGTGTATTTTTCTATGAGAATTATGTATTTTCTATGAGAAGTATGTATTTTAGTGTGTGGTGAGACTATGTAAACATGTGTATTTTTTATGAGAACTGTGTATTTTTCTATGAGGCTTGACAGTTAAAAATTCAATTCTAAATCAATTTATTACCTATGTGAACTATTACTTTTTTTACTTTGATTACTTTTTTGAAGACATGACGGTGAGAACATTTATAACTATATTTGATTTGATTACCTTTTTATTTTTGTTCAATTTTTATTCGTGTGTATATTTTCTATGAGAACTGTGTGTTGTTCATGAGAACTGACAATAAGAACTGCGTATTTTTCTATGAGAACTGCGTATTTTTCTATGAGAACTGTATATTGTCCATGAGAATTATCTATTAGAATAATGTATTTTCTATGAGAACTATATATTTTTTATGAGAGCTGTGTATTTTAGTGTATCGTAAGACTATGTGAAATATATATTTTTTAGTTCATATAGCCAGTTCACATAGTCTAATTCTCATAACCAGTTTACAAAGCTTCTCTATGAGAATAATTACTTCTCATATAATTCACTATGAAAACTAGCAGTTATTATAGAACTGATTATGAAAATTGACAATTTATATAGCCAGTTCTCATAGTTCAGCTCACAAGGCCAGTTCTCTATGAGAACTACAGTTCTCATAGAACTGACTATGAGACTTGGCAGTTCTCATAGCCAGTTCACATATCTAATGGTATTTTTGTCTGAAATAATATGATTCAGGAATTGATTTTAAAAATATAGCTCTCATAGTCTCAGTTCTTGTAACCATAGTTCATGAGTACTTTCTAGGAGATTTGTGTATTTATCCATAAGAACTGTGTATTTTCTATAAGAATTGTGTATTTTTCTGTAAGAATTGTATATGAGAATTGTGTATTTTATATGAGAACTGTATATTTTCTATGAGAACTGTGTATTATATATGACAACTGTGTATTTTCTATGAAAATCGTGTATTTTTCTATGAGAATTGTGTATTTTTCTATGAAAACTGTCTATAAGAACCATATATTTTTCTAAGAGAATTGTGTATTTTTTATGAGAACTGTGTATTGTCCATGACAACTAACTATGAGAACTATGTATTTTCTTTGAAAATTGAGTATTGTCTATGAGAACTGTATATTTTCTATGACAACTACGTATTTTCTATGAGAATTGTGTATTTTAGTGTGTGTTGAGACTATTTGAACTGTGTATTTTTCATTCACATAGTTTTCGTAGAACTGACTATGAGAATTGACACTTCTCATAACCAATTTACAGAGCCAAGGATATTTTTGTCCGAAATAGTTCTCATAAAGATAATTCTCATAGGAACAGTTCTCATAGAAATAGTTATCATAGACACTTCTAATAAAGACAATTCTCATAAAAACAATTCTCATAAAAACAGTTCTCATAGAGAGTTTTCATAGTAAATGATATTGTTTTTAATCTTACATAATTTCATATTCAATATGGATCTTGTTTAGTAGATATCGTCGAATAGGTTTCAAAAATATAATTTAAAAAAAAATGAATATCTACAACAAAAGATATGACTTTTTTTAAATTTTTTTAAATGTTTTAATGGTGCACCATTGTTCATGGAGCATTGGATAATTTTTCTATACTAGATGCTCTCTAGTTCCGTGCGTTGATGAGCGTGAAGGAGCATGATTGGAATAAAAAATATAAATAATTGAACAGGACTAAATTAAGTCCGAACCTAATTTTTTAGGCCGGCCTTAAAATTCCCCTTTAATTTAATGAGCAATTAACTACTCAACAGCCAACTACATTGTGCCTCATATTTCAAAGACCTTTTAACGTGGAATCACAGCCACAGCAATCTCTCCAAGCCTATAAATAGACATCAAAATTGAACTTCAATTTCATTCCATTCCATCCAATCCAATCAACTAAACAAGAAAATGGGTTCCAAAACAATTGTTTTCCTTGGCCTTTTTCTGGCAGTTGTTCTTCTCATCACCTCCGAGGTGACAGCCAGGGATTTGGCTGAGACTACCACTTCTACTGCTTCAAGTGAGTTTATTAGTATATTTTAACCGAATTGATTAAGGCCTGGATTTGCCTTTAATGGTTTCATTCTCTTTCATTTTTCCAGTAATTGGTTTTCGGCTATAATTGGACAGAATATGAGAGAAAAAGGAGAATAAAAAATGAACTTGTGTGATATGGTTTGGAGAACTGTAACGTTCCATAATACATCTTCAATATAAACCTTGAATATCTTCGTTTTTTATTTATTTATTAGTCTTTTCCAATAGTGAAAGTATAAACCCTTGCTTAGTTTGTTTGATACAACAAAATAGTATATCATTTTTACGCCCTTATTTTATAAAAGTAAATTCTCACATCAACACTGAATGAGATAGGTTTTTCTCTTTGCAATTACCAAAAAGAAATGCCTTAACCATGCACGCAGTAAGTCATATATTCCTCTAGTTTATTTCCTCTCTTCATGGCAGAACATGCAATAAAATTTTGGTTATGTTCCCGGAGAAAAAGGTCCACGTACGCGTAGAGGTGTTTTAGTTATTCTAATAAATATTACTCTCCGAGATTGCTTGCGTTTTATTCTTATGAATCCTACAAATTCGTGATTTCAAGATTGCTAGTGCAGTGAGGTAAAACAATGAATCTCTACGTAAAGGTTTTTTCGAATTAACGATGAAGTCCGTTTTATTTTTAACAGGCTAAACCAATGTGATCCTAATTCAATAGCATCCTCATGTGCTTGCAGTTAATTTCATTATTATCTCATATTGAATACTAGAGGAGGTGATAGCAGGATAATCCCATTAATTTTAGTTGATCTCTTCGATCGGGAAGAAAAATTGTCATTTTTTTCTGTTTAAAGTCATTAGTATAGTAAAATAGGGTTCCTGCCCCTGTAATTCATTTAGGTTCAATTTTCAACCCGACCTTTTGCCTCAATATGTTCATATAATTCACTTCGCATGTTCCTTCTATTCAAGCATATGTATCATTTGTGCAGCTGAAGCTGCTGAACAGACTAACGGGTTTGATGATGCCAAGTACTATGGTGGTGGCGGACGCGGTGGATATGGAGGCGGCGGGTATGGAGCTGGCGGACGCGGTGGATATGGAGGCGGAGGCGGCCGAGGAGGATATGGAGGCGGAGGTGGCCGAGGAGGATATGGAGGCGGAGGCGGCCGAGGTGGGGGCGGCGGATACGGAGGCGGCATAGGAGGATACGGAGGCGGCCGAGGTGGATATGGAGGTGGCGGTTACGAAGAAGGGAATTAATATTATAGGTGCTAATATTTAAGATATCTGTGCACCTTGATAAAGTACGTATGAATAATGGAAGAAATCTAACCAAGCCTTTCAGATTAATAGTCGTGTAGCAGTTTCTCTGTTAGGGCAAGGTTTGTACTTTTCTATGTTTGGTTTTCAACTTGTGCAAATTCGTAATATTATTGGTATGTTTCGAAGTACAAGGAGCTATAAGTTCGAATATGTTTCCTAGTATTTTTCCTTTTTTTCATTTTTTGCCAACTATAACATGCCTAGTCAGAATTGTGAGATCTGCACCTGCTTTATGTGCAACTTAAGCAACATGGCAAAATGATAATCTCACCCGAATCAATAAATTCGCGAATAGATCCGTATCGATTCGGGTCCAAATCATTGCGTTCCATACTATGTCCCACAAGGCCGGGTTTTTGCGGTTTAGCATTATTTGGATTATGGATTCTCCAAAATTCATTTTGAGTTACGGGGCCTGGATTTATTTAACCAATTATGCGAAACTATTTCCTAATTCTTATCTCATTTTGAATTAAAATTAAAGAGACAACATTACCCCTAGAATTTATGAACTTATTACAAACAACTACATATCCACTGTCCATTGCTCCCACCTACCACCGCCACTAAATATTTGTAAGTTTTCAAATTACCATCAGTAACGAAGCATCTAAATCTTGCTGACCCAGACCACGGCCAAGCCCAACCTTAATGCTTGGAGCCCAATCATTGGTTCTCTAGAGGATCCGTGGTGAAAATGGTAAAACTCAAATGGCACAATGCATGATTGGTTGGACTATATGAGAAAATAAGAAATATAATCTCATTCGACTAATAGTGAGAAATATTTTTTAAACACTTATGATATTGTTTATCTTGTCTATTGCGGCATTTAATTTGGACCTTATAAATTTAATTTATGCATCAAATATGAAATTTGGATTCGATATTCATATCTGGTCGGAACAAATATTTTGAAGAAGATAATATGGTAAAAACTTGGAGTAAAAAGGTTGGGGAAACAACCTTAAGATCCATTAATTAATACGACTAATGGAAATGGACTAGTCTTCATATAAGCCTAAAGCCTGATCTGGCCCAGTATACGAAGTCCCACAGCTTTGATCTAGGTTGTTTGTGTGATCATTTTTTTTGACATACTTCCAAAATAAAATAGAAATGAAATGATTTATAAGATTTTTTTTGTTTCTAAGGAAAGGTTACTTATTTTTTGTCTACAAATATCCAAAATTTGATACTTTGTTAAGTTTTACTCGGTGGAGGACTTTAGGCTGTTTTTGGATGGTATCCGAAAGCTCAAATTGTAGTTCTTTTCTTTAGGCATTGTAACTGTCCAACTTTCTGTTGGATGGTCTTGCGTTGTTTGTTTGTCTTTGTTTTCTCCCCTCGATGTACCCCTTCGAGTTTTTAATAAATTTCGTTTGCCGAGAAAAAAAAAATGGATATTTTCGAACTTGACGAGATGCCCTTTTAAACCCTGGAATGTGCCAAACTTGGGCACTGAATTATTTTTAGGTGAGCTTGTTAGTGAATCAAGTTAAGCCCAAATGACGTGGTCCAATATTTAAATGATCAGAACATTTCAATTAGGCAATTAAAGCCAGAATAAAACGATATGCATGGACTGGTTCCAAAGAAATTGATAGAACCTAAGTGATTTTGAATATGAGACCTTACAAGGGAGCAAACCCATAAGTCTCAAATCTTGACCCCAAATTTTAAAAAGACATGTATAAGAGTTTGAAAATCAATCACCAAGAAAAAATTACTCCATCCGTCCCAATTTGTTGCGCCTATCTTGAGTTTCACGTAATTTAAGGAAAGATCAAAATTACATTGACCGTGTCAATTTTATCATTTTATCCTTTTGTAACTTATGACTTTTTGTCAACTTTATTGTCAAGTCATTAATTTGCCCCAATTTTCTTTCAAATCAAGTTCAAAATTTGAATTTGGAAGAGAGAAATGAGGGGTAAAATGGTAATATGGACATTCAAAATTCAAAAGTTTTAAAATAAGCACATCATTTTGGGACATCTAAAAAAGAATAAGGCCACAACAAAATGGGACAGAAAGAGTACTATTTAGGTATTCCCTACAAGTCCGTTCCGTTTTTTTTTCTAAACTTTCTTTTTCAAAAAAAATGTAATTTCAAACTCAAATATAACAAAAATAAAAATTTTTTTTTTGATTTTTTTGCACCGTTTAAAAGATTTCAATGAGATCTATCAAACAATATCCATATTGGTCGAAAAATTATTTATGTAAATACATGATTTTTGAATTTAAAATTATTTTATTTTAAAAAAAGAAGATTTTAAAAGAAAGTGGAACGGGCCTTTGGTGTTCGAACTTTAAACGGATGTAGTGTCATGTAGGTTTATGAGTTCTCAATAATGAAGTGGTAGCTTCCCAAATTGTATTTATTCACATTTAAAAAGTCCCAACTACCACAAAATAATTCCATCGATTCCGCATGAGATAAATCCTCTTCCCATTACGACCGACAGGGATTTTAGCAGATGTACCTTATCGAGTATTTAAGGCTACGTTCTTCAAACTTGAACTTTTTTCTTTTTAGTTGTGTGTGTTTTATTCGTTATTTTTTAATTTTTAATTAGATTTGCGTTACATTTTTTGAATTAACAATCCATCACGACGAGAAGAGTCTAAAAGTTAAAAAACATATATTCCTTCCGTCCCTTTTTTAAAATCCAGTATTCTATTTTGTATTATCCTTTAATAAGTGTCCATTTTGTAAAGTTAGTGGATAAAAGTTGATACATTTTTCATTTTGCCCCTAAAAGTAGATTCCGTTTTAAAAAGTTAGTGAGTACAATTGTAATGATGATGTCTCCATGATGGTAAATAGGGAAAGTTGGGGTAAAAGTTAATGTGAAAAGTAGAATGATGATATTTTCTTAATAAGTTGGAGTTACGAAGCGAGGCATTTAAAAAAAGACGTATGTAGTATTATGATCAAAAGCAAAAAAAAAGTTTAGTGAAGACAAAAAAAAATTAAATTAAATATCATACAACTGTCTTTTTTGTCTACTGCAAGGCTGTGTATCAATAGCAAGTTAACAACGCGGGGGGCTGTTGTGTCCATCTCAAAGTAGCGTGCAACTGTGCCATCCTGGTCGTTCGTCTTAACAATCAATGTTTCGGGAAGAGTTATTTTTTGACCGGTAATAAAATATTATTAGTGATAATAAATAATAGGATCATCTACACCATTTGAAACACTTTTAGACGGCTTGAATAGTACAATTGCACATTGCTGTGAGATGGGCACAGCAGCACCCGTCGGCAATTGACAGGGATTTGAGCAGCAGATGTACCTTATGCAACATGGTGTAAAGATTTTTGGCTCGTGAATTAATTCCAAAATCACACACGTCCAAAAGCACATGGTTAATAATCCACCGGGACTAGGTTTGTATGGGCTAGATCCGATCCGGATCCGACAGATTCGAATCCGATCCGAAAACTTTTGTATTTCAAAAATTTTAGCAAAAAATTCAAAAAAAATTCAAAAAAAAAATATTTTCCAAAAAAAATTAAAAAATTAAAAAAGAAATACAACTTCTTAAACATTTTTTTTTCAAAATAAGAAATTTACTGTTTTTTTAAAAAAAATTAAAAAAAAATAAAGATCGGATTCGGATTGATAACGGATTTAATCCGATCCGAAACAATCCGTATTTGGATTACCAGATTCGGATTATTGGATCGACGTTATTGGATTCGGATCGAATTTTTCGAAATGAATCCAAATCGGATCCAGTCCATTAACGGGCCTAACCAAGATCATTGTGTCGGCAAGCTTACAAGTAGTAATTCAGTATATGAACACTTGAGCTAGCTAGCAAGTCCAAAATAGTTAAGTGATAGACTTCGCACCGGGACCGCTCCTTCCATTGCTCCTTCCATTTCAAGTAGTCGACATGGATGGATCTTATGGACATGTCCCACCTAATAATTTCTGTAACGCCCCAATTTTTGAAAATAAAATTAGAGGTTTTAAATATTGATTTCTAAAAATTTATTAAATTAAAATTCAAAATCCAAACCGGATAATTCATCCTAAAGTTTCGTCTATTACAAATTATCGTAAAAATACTGAAAATAGTCTTTGTGGTAATAAACTAAACAACATAACAGAGCCATCTTCTAAGTTTGATACGGATCCCAAGCATATTCTGGCTCAGCTCCCACCTCTGGGTTCTCTTCAGCATAAAATTGTTCACCTTCGGGATTTGGTGTCTCTTCTTGATTATCTGCAAAATCTGGCACGGAAGCCAGACAATCCGTACCTGAGTGAACAAGTTCACCCCGTAGTATAATCTAACCCAACTACCCTTCTTACTTTACAGTTAGCATGCAACAGGATAATAATAGTGCGAAAAAGTAATACAGAGTTTGTTCCACATAAATCAGTTCATTACTATCCATTAACTTGACGTGAAATCTAAGTTCTCCTCCGTGGAATCTTTCCTCCCTCAACCGCTAGCCATGCTCAGTCCTATGAGGTCACTTCCCTTTGCTGTCGCAGATGCACCTAAGTTATGTACCGATTATGCATCCCAATAACTACAACAAGGAGAAAGCTTATCATGCCTGAATCACAACTAGGGTTCGCCTATCTTATATACCACCTCACAAATCACTTCACAATCATCACTGGACACCCGCCAGTCTATCAATTTATCACTGGACACCCGCCAGTTTTATTTTCATCAATTTATCACAAATCTCAGGTGTTTTATCACTGGACACCCGCCAGTTTTATTTTCATCACAAATCTCAGGTTTTTATCACTGGACACCCGCCAGTTTTATTTTCATCAATATACCACTGGTGTACTGGTGTTTTTATCACTGGATACCCGCCAGTTTTATTTTTATCAATATACCACTGGTGTTTTTATCACTGGACACCCGCCAGTTTGATTCTCATCAACATATCACTGGACACCCGCCAGTTTTATTTTCATCAATATACCACTGGTGTTTTTATCACTGGACACCCGCCAGTTTTATTCTCATCAACATATCACTGGTGTTTTTATCACTGGACACCCGCCAGTTTTATTTTCATCTCTAATCTCAACATCACGCCTGCAGGCAATCTAGAAATAAAACTTTTCAATTTATCCATCACTTAGCACCGTCTAAGTGAATTCTATTTCGCAATACCACCCCATATCTCTAGGGTTCAATCTAGCATCTAAGTCAAGTATCGGCACAATATGCAATTAATCAATTAAAACAATTAATAGATAATGAAATCACGCAACTTTTATGGATGAGCCGTTGCCCTTAATCTTGTATGGTCATAATGTCAATAATCAAGTAAGAGTTTTTAAAAGGAATCAAAAGGAAAATTTTCTGGACTCTTATTAATTAATTCTAAGATAATAGATTAATTAAAAACTAATTAAATACATTAATTAGGTAAAAATATTAAAATAATTAACGTGACATGATTAAGAGTCCGAGAGGTCCTATGCAACCAGTTGAGTATCAAAAGTTGGGTTCGGAGGGTCGCGAGGTTATTTTAAATAATGACGTTAAATAAAGTGACCGAAAGTGAAGTAAATAGATAATAAAATAATTTATTAATTGAAATATATTGAGGTTAACAAAGTTTCATCTTCAGAATGTAGGTAGTCTAAATAAAATTACTCGGGCATTAATAATATGATTTATAAGGTCGTAAGGTAATTTTAATTGGAAACACTGTAAAAATAATAATAAATAGTAAATTAAATAAAAAAATATGAAATTAACAAGATAACATTTTTGAGGTGTGAGGAATCTAGGAAAAATAGTTTGGGTGTTAAAAATATTATTTAGAAGGTCGCAAATATTTTTCGTTCACAAAATCTTGAAAGATAACGAATAAATAATTAATAAATATCTAAATAAATAAATAAATTATGAAATTAACAAGGTATGATTTTTGAGGTGTGAAAAGTCTAGGAAAAATAGTTCGGGGGTCAAAAACGGTGTTCGGGAGGTCGCAAAACACTTTTGAGCCAAAATAGTACATACCGCAAGGTTGGACCAGTCAACCTTGCGGCTGGGGCCTCCACCGCAACCTTGGCTTGCGGGCCGCATGTTGCGGCCGCAAGGTTGAACGCAGATTTCATTTTTTTGTCTTTTCGTCACGGTTTTGATGCATGGATCCATTCGGGGCATAGGGTTAAGTATAAAAACACTTAATATACTTGGAGGAGTGTTTGGAAGGGATTATAATACCTTGGTTCGGGCCGAATTGATTTTAGAACGAAACTTGATTTTTGGAGAAGACGACTTCGGTTTTGGCGATTGGGGGACTTTGGGCTTGAATTGAATGATGCTTGGGGATGCTTGGGATTGAGGGAAGTGATTGGAGTGGTCAATTCGGGTTTCGGTATGTCGTGGCTATAAAACCCACTTTTCTCTCTCTTTCTTTCTCTCTCTAGAACTCCATGGATTGGAGTTCGATTTTTCTCCGATTCCTCTCTCTCTGTGGACTGGTGGGGCGTGGGAAATTTTGTGGTATGCCCTAGGGTCGGATTAATGAGGTATATATATAAGAGAATTTTTTATAAAAGTTGATAAAAAATAGAGTTTTAATGGAATTCTAACTCTTGGCTTGAGGTGGACGAAAATAAGGATGGAGAGGAAGTAGAGGTTGAGTAGGAGAGGGAGAGATGAAAGGAATTTCGTAATATGCATGCATGCAATTAAAAAAAATTAAAATAGGATAATTAGAATAGGATAATTATGTTTGTATAAATATATCCTATTAAAGAATAATTAATTTTTTATTATCAATAATACTAATTATATGATATTATTATTAATAAAAATATCGGGTTGTTACAATTTCTCTCGACTAGGCATTAACTTTTTTTTTTTTTTTTTGTGAACGGAAGAAATATATCTATTTATGAAAGTCGTACGACATCTACAGATTATCACTAGAATACAGATCAAGTCATGTGACAGTAACAAATTCTCACCCGAATATAGAGATATAGAAACATAGCCAAACCCTAAAGCTAAAGAAATAAGGAAAAACAAAAAGACGAAACTGATGTCTAACGCCTAAGTAAGAGTCATCGCTCATTCCACACCATTATCAACATGAATCAGCAAGTGGAGCTATAGTACCTAGACACTAGACGCCTCGAGATGGAGGAGCTCCATATTAAAGTCAACAATAAAAACTGATGGAAATCATCAACCCATCGGATTAAATCCGGACAGAAACCGAACTAAATTCGGACAAAAACAAAATAAAATAAAACATACACTCTCCTTCGTCATTGAGCAACCATTCTCTTGTCTAACCCCCTACCGATCAAAGCTCTAAATACGACGACTCAAGAAGTCACGGGCGGCGAGCGAAGCGGTGACAAACAACAAACGATTTGGGTAGAGAAGAGGAAGGAAAAACCATATCTGAAAGCAAAGATTGATTCTTCCCCTTTCGCCGCCCAAAATTGGGTATAAAACCAAGCGGAAAGAAGGGAAAAAAGAAGAGAAAGTGTGACGGCCATTTTAGGATGGATGGGAGGTGCTCTCCTTTAGAGAGAGAGAGAGAATGGGGAGTACTACTTTTTTTGAAAGCTTGTACGTTGTTTTGTCCACCTTTGATTGTTTTTTTGAAAGGCTCATGTGATAGAATTTGGCCAAGCATTAACTTGTCATTGCAAATTGGCATAAGGAACTTTTAAGTATGCAAATCTTCAACCAAAAAAAGAAAGAGGAGAGTTTTTTCACGTCTCGAAAACGATGATATTATTGTCAGTTAACAAAAGTGAAATGATATTCACACTCCCTTATTTATTATCCATACTTTTTATTTTGTTTTTTAGTGTTGAAAGTGTGTGTAATTTTTTTTTGTTGAAAGACCAAAAAAAGAATGTGAATAACAAAAAAAAAAGGTGTGAATATCAATTTCAATTCCCTTAAAAAAAATAGTAAATTTGAATAACAAACAGTCGAGGCAAATTGGGATGGTCTAATAACTTGATGTGGGTGGCCTGCTTCTTTTGGGTTTATCTTAAAAAAAATGAATATGCGGATAAAATACGCCGTAATTAATCCGTCAAGATTTGATGTCGTCAACACTATATATAGCTATTTTCAGGGCATCTCATCGTTCCTATGTTGAGATCGAATGTAAGATATTCCGATCGCATGTTACGGGTACGATAACGTATATTCATGCCCGCCCTGAGCCTAGGCGCACCAGCCATCGCCTAGGGGCCTTCAGTTTTCCCTCTTTTTTCTTTTTTTTTTTAGAAATGACAACAAATCGTGCTGAATTTAGCAACCTCTGTGAATGCTCCAAAATCCTCCATCTCCAAACATAACTTCAAATTTATATACAGTTCGCAAACAATTTAAGAATACCTTCTCAAAAGGTAAGTACTCTTTCAATTTGTAAGAGATTTGTGACATTTGTCATGTGATGTCACCTGGAATTAACAGTTCCAGTTAGAGCTGGCCTGGTGCTGTCCTGGGCTTTCAAGGATTTTCATTTTGCTTAGGATATCAGTTTTTTGTAATGGGTACCGGTACTATATACTAGTGTTTTTGCTTTACTTCAGTACGGTTTTGCTTTTGTTCTGGTTCCGCTTGGTTGATTTCTGGCCAACCATGGTTTTCCCTCGGGCAAGAGCAGTGTATGATAATCAAGCGATTAGGGTGTCAATATAGTCAGTTGCGAACTTGCAATGCTTTACTCTCATTATAATGCTTTTGCATGTGCTCTCTTGTTCCTTTAATCTCTTTGTAATAGTTATATTGGACTAAAAAAAACCTCATTTTTTGCCATTAATAAAAAAAGAGAGGAAGAAGTTAAAAGCTGCTCTTAAACAAGTAATGTTACCTAAAGATATATATGTACCCAAAATAATCTTGAAGACAAAGGAAATAATGATGGTGCCCAAAAAGAACACCCCCGGTTGAACCTTCTCCATAACTGATCGATATTGTCATACATGCACTACATATATCCGATCCACGTGGATAGTTTCTCATCCATATGTCGCACTCTTGAAATTAAAAAAATAAACGTAATGCATTTTGAAAGAATGTCCAGAATTGTAAGTATTTAAAAAATAAGAACGGGACCTTATAATTAAGTTCTAGAAGCAGTATTTATGTAATGAGATTTTTGGTACACGGGTGAACGTTCTAGAAGCAGAATTCACTTTTAACAATTTTCAAAGAACTTTAATGCATAGAAGTTTTTTTTTTTTTTAATTGACATCCTGTTGGGCTGCTATTAGTATTTTCCATATACTACACTTTTGCATTTTTTGGGGGGAAATGATATTGGCACTTTAAAAATTAACGCATGCACTCCAAAAAATAAAAGAAAGTGGCTTTGGTGTTACACTGATTTTGAAGTGCCAGCATCAATTTTTGAAGTGCCAATATCATTTCCCTTTTTTTGGGTGTAAAATAAGATGATTAGTTACTGACTTTGTGATAGTTAAATGACCAACAACTACGCTACAGCCAACCACGTCGTGCCCCATATGTCAAACACTCTTTGATGAGGAGAAATTTTTGGGTGCCGAGCAGGAACCATGCCCGAGCAGCGCATCTGACCTGTCAATTTTGGTTTTAGACGACTGAGATTTGGAGAGAGAAATAGGAGAGAGAGGATTTCAATCTGTGCCGTCTAACACACTTTTGGATAGCCCGGATGCGCTAGCCGCTCAAGCACCACGTGTGTACGGCTATGTAGTACTCACCTAGCACGCAAAAATTTCTCCTTTAATGGAGAGATTTTTCAGTGCTGAGCGGGTATATCCCATGTGGTATCCGCTCGGCGCATCCGAGCCGTCCGATACACTTTTGGACGGCTCAGATGCGCAAGCGGACACCACGTGGTACCCGCTCTGCACTGAAAAAATTTCTCCTTTAATGTGTGTACTCATAGCCACTGGAATATCTAGCTCTGAGCCTATAAATAGACATCAAAATTGTACTTAAATTTCATTCCATCCAATTCCACCAAATCTCAACTAAATAAAAAAGGCTAGGGAAAGAAATGGGTTCCAAAGCAATTGTTTTCCTTGGCCTTTTTCTGGCAATTGTTCTTCTCTTCACCTCGGAGGTGACAGCCAAGGATTTGGCTGAGACTTCCACTTCTAGTGAGTTTGTTAATTTACACTGAATTGATTGATGTTAATTTCTTGATTAAGGCAGGCATGTATATGCCTTTGTTTCGTTCTCTATCATATTTCCAAATGGACAGAAAATGAGAGAAAATGATTATATATGAACATGAACTTGGGTGATATTGGTTTGTCTTTTTTTGTATATAGCCCATGAATTTTGAAAAACGTCACCATCAAATTTCAATTGTTACCATAGTCACAGGCTCACAGCTTTATATATCATTCGTGCCTCATCTCAATAATTTGAATTAGTCTCTCCAAAAAACCAAAAAAGATTAAAATGAAAATAGAAGAAGCTTCTCGACAGTCACCTTTTAGGAATTACACTTACAATCGGTGCTTTTCGTGCCAAGGAGGGTTCATTTTAATGATTGAAATTATTTGTTAATACCTTTCCGGAATGCATTAATATTGACAAAAATGGGTTTGGCCAGACTTCATTAAATCCATCAAAACCCATTTTTATACATAACCATAAATATATTAATTGATGTCCACTTTTATAATTTGTGGCACGAATAATGTTCTCAACGAGCTCTTTACAAAATGAACAGTTTCGATTATTAAGATGAAACCGCCTCTAAACTATTCAAATGTACACATCAATTGTGCAGCTGAACAAACTAACGGAGTAGATGACGCCAACGTCGCGCATTATGGAGGCGGCGGTCATGGAGGCCATGGGGGACATGGTGGTGGAGGTGGCAGAGGAGGACATGGTGGTGGGGGAGGCCGAGGCGGACGTGGAGGTGGCGGTGTTTGAGACGGGAATAAAGATTATAGGTGCTATTGATGATATCCGTGCACCGAGTTAAAATATGTATCAATAATGGAGGATATCCGATCATGCCTTTCAGATTGATAGTCAATGTAGTAGCTCATCGATCTGTAAGGGTATGGTTTGTATTTATCTGCTTTTGGTTTTCACTTTGTGTTAAATCGAGTATCAGTGATTATAATGCATGTTTTAAATCACAAGGAGCAGTTTGAATGTTTCGTAGTGTTTTCCGGAAAAATTCGCAACTTTATGTATGCAATGTACTCCAGTATACTTTGAACACCGCTCTTATTGTGGTTGGTTCATTATTCTCCCTTTTAAGAGAGAGATACTGAGTTTGAATTCTCTCATGGAGGAGGTGCTGGACTCTAGTCATAACAACTAACCCCTAACATCATATTGTTTGGCAAAAAAGAAAATTACTTTACCCTTCTACTCGCTTAGCTAAGTCTAAACGGGCGACTAAGGGAGGGATAAGTTCAGGCAACTACATGAGCATCTGCACCGGTCTCTCTGTATTTTGGACCAATTTACACCTTAAAAAGTCACTTTTTTACTTTAGATATCCATTTTTAGAATGTCTACTGCATCAGACACTCTACTCGCACTCTCTTCTCAATTAAATATTTTTCCTCTACTTAAAGGTACATGAAAAAATAAATAAATACTACCCAAGAGAAAGGGGTTAATGTTAGGAATAGATGAGGTGTAAAAAAACAAAAACAAAAAAAATTAGGGACCCAATAAATAGTGCCTCTCTTCTTCAAGAGAGCGACAGTGGCAAGAACTAATTTGGTCCAATCAGTGGCGAGGCTGATGCCCTATGTTTTGTGCTTTTTTCCTCGCTAGTCTAGCGCCACATGCAAGGGGAGAGGCGAACTTAATGCAAATGCTCTTAATAGCGCGTATATTTAAAGTTCGCTAGGGCCCCGTTTGATAATCCTCCAAGGGGTTGGGATTGGATTGGTAGAGTGGGGGTATTATCAATACCTTGTTTATTTCTAAAAAATGGTCAGGACTATCAATCCGGTGGGATTGGTAATCCCATCCTATCCTATTCTCTCCTCATTATCAATCACTTCTCATTATCAATCTCTTGTATCAATCCAATCCCATCGTCTAATTTCATCTTAAACAAACATAATATTAATAATCTCATCATCGAATCTCATCCTAATCAAACATACTCATTATTAATCCCTTCTCATTACCAATCTCAATCTTAATCCCATTTCTTTACGAATTCCATCAATTTATCACTGTTATCAAATGGGGCCTAGAAGTGTATTGATTCGATTTCTTTATTTAAAAAAGAACATAATTGTTAGTATGTACTAGAACACCACAATGGTGTTGCAATTTACGCTATCATTAAGCGGATACTTTGTTTTCTTTTTTAAATTTCTTCCAATATTAAGAAAATATAGTCTCACATTTCTTGAGAGTACAATGAATGATCATTTAATACCATGTTGTGACATCTCCACTCATTGTTATTGACTTTGAGTTGGGCATAAAATTTTCACAAATACCTATTAAGTTTCGACTATACAAATCTAAAATCAGTAACCGAGAATCTAAAATCATTAAGGGTCCATTTGATTAAAGTGAAAATGATAAGAAAAAAACTAAAAAATGATACTTTCTTTGTGTTTGATTAGCATGAAATTGATTAAAAATGAGAATAAATTCTTTACACAGTCAGTGTAAACATTTGTTTCCTCCAAATCAATTGCATTATGCTACCTCGCCATGTTTTATTAATTGGGACCACAGTTTTGACATGTGTCGCAATGCAATTGATTTGGAAGAAACAAATGTTTACACCAGCGGTATAAAGAATTTATTCCCATTGAAAATGCGAGAAAGTAAATTTTCTCGTTCAACTCATTTAAGCATATGCTTGTATGGCTTTCACGTTCTTGTTAAAAACACAAAGAAATCTTATTTTCTTGATAAAGTTACCACATCTTATGATACTACCTCTTATGACACTTACCATTATGCCTATAATTTATTTCCTTTCCCACTAGAATCCATATAGTATGGTAAGGGTAAATTAGGAACTATAGGCATTTGCATACAAGATTCACAAAACTTTTCATTTTCATCAAACATATATATTATAAATTTTCTTTTCAGTTTTTTTACTTTTACTTTCGGTTATCTCATTTTTACTTTTCAACATGAATTTCTTTCTAATCACACGACCCTCTAAAGTAATCTCTTCCGGTTCCAATCATCTTCTAAATCTTGCACACCCAAACCACGGCCCAGCCCAAGCGTAATGCTGGGAGCCCGATCATTAATTAGTTCTCTTGTGGAACTTAGTTGAAAATGGTACTCCCTCCGTCCCTAAATAAGTGTCCGGCACGTAAAATTAGGCTTTATAAAATATGCATATTTTTTATTAAAAAAATTAATTTTTTTTCAAAATATAGTAAAACTCATTGCTATCTATTGATTTGTAAAAAAAATTAATTCTTTTAACGAAACAAATGCATCTTTTTGAAAGTCTAGTTTTACGCGTTGGACACTTATTTAGGGACAAAGAGAGTAGGATTGATCGGACTAAATAACACAATGAGAAATTAGAAATATATGATCCCATCAGGAATTACGAATTTTATGTGGCGAGTTTTGAAAAACGCTGTAGCTTCAAAGGAAAACATCTTCTTTAGAAAATGTGCTTGGAAGTTGGAATGTATCCGGAGATCCTGTGGTGCAGACCCTGTAGTGCACCTTGTAGAGCGGCAACTTGTAGTGCATCTTGTTTGGACTTAAAATATTTTCCGGTAAAATATTTTATTTATTTTTCGGTGTTTGATTGTGTAAAAAATGAGTAAAACATTTTACATGTAAAATATTTTCCATCAATTGGATAAATGACTTACCCTTAAATCTTTCGTAAGTTATTTTTCGAAATGAACCTGCTGTCTTCTACTACAATTCTCACTGCACAATTTCATCGATCGTTAGTCCTAATCCACGTTCAATTCCAATAATCTCATATCTCTCCACAATTTAAGTCTCCTCTCTCTCTTAATTTACACTATATTGTTGATTTCTGAAAATATTTTCAAATGTCAACCAAACACCAAAAAATAAAAGTTTGAAGTTTGAAGTTTATTTTTCGAAAAATCATTTTATATGGAAAATATTTTACATTGCGACACATTTTACATCGAAACAAATGGAGCTTGAGTGTAAAGTTTGAGGGATATTTTGAAATTTTCCCAGAGATCAACTATGGCAGGATAAGGGCGTCATCCGCGTTGGCGGCCGGAGCGTGGGCAATTAGAGTGGCTCATTTTTTGGCTAATCTTGCAGAGTCTCATTGTAATAGTGTCGGCCCTTAGAGCATCCACAATGTAATAATCAAAACTAAAAGGTTGCTAAAGTTAGCAATGTTTGTTCAAAAAAGTGCTCGCATTGTAATAACCAAACTTAACAACCTCTTAGCAACTCATCAAATTTTGACCTTTGAATAACCAAATTTAACAACTTTTACCAATAACCAAAACTCAATAACCAAACCCAATAACCAAATTCAAAACTAAAAAATTAAAAAACACCTCACATTAGAATCGTCTCATCAAGACGAATAATTTGGTGTGGTCGGGTGCGTGATTGGAACTCGTTTGCAATTGGACATAGATGCATTGCGTATTGTGGGGGAGTTTTTTATAGGGATACAAAAATAACCAATGTAAAAATCAAGTTTGTTAGGTTTAATTATGAACTAAATGAATAATCAAATGCTGACGTGGCACATTTTGGTTATCGATTTTGATTATTCCCATTGCGGATGCTCTTAGAGCATCCCAATGGGGATGTATTTTAGAAGGGGATGGATAGTTATTTTAGATGTAAAAAGTGGTTAAAAGTTAGTTGGATGTAAAATAGAACTTTTCCCTATCCAATGGTGAGATGTAAAAAAAGGATGGATAATTAACTAATTTTCTTTTCTCCTTAGTTTTCCTCAACTTTCTTATCCCTAATTCAAGTACTACTTTCGTTGAAAAATAATTTTGGTATCCGCTTAATCGAGGACCTTATAAAAAAAAAAAAATTATCCCAAAAAAAAAAAAATTACTTCCATCCCAAAATTTATTTTTTTTACTTCTCATCCACTTCAATTACACCATTTACTTCATTCACTTACTCCCATCCATTTATTCCGAAATTTTTTTTTGTGTAAAATCCTATTTCAAACACACATTTATGGGCATGAACAAAAAAATTACTGTGGCAAATTTTTTTCATCAAAACAACGGTCGGATCCTAATAACAAAAAAAAAAAAAAAAAACCAACGGTTGGATGAAAGGGCTGGGATAAACCCAACCCAACTTTACCTTTCATCTATTCTCTCTCTCTCTCTCCTTCTACGAACACAACCAGACCCATCCCCGCCCCTCCTGAACCAGACGACCTACCTCTCTCTCTCTCTCTCTCTCTCTCTCTCTCTCTCTCTCTCTCTCTCTCTCTCTCTCTGAAGATTGGTTCTCTCTCTCTCTAAAGATTGGGGTAATCTTGGCTGGGGAAATCGACGAGGGTTTCCGAAGGAGCACAACAGGCGGAGATGGAGATCTCCGGACCTGCATCGTCCATGGATCGTCAAGAATCGGGGTCGGAGACGGTGATCTCCAGACCTGGAATCAGTTTTCGAGCTTCCGACGTGTTCTTGCAATTCCGGCGTGTTCTTGCAAATTCCGACTGACTTTCCGACGAGATTAGCTAACTCCGTCTCTCTAAAAATTTGGTACAATCAGTTGGTGATGACATGTCCATTTATAGCTGCAGCCAAAAGGGGATGCAAATATACATCCCCCTTTCCATTTGTGCTATTTTACATCTCCGAAATTTCTATTTTACATTCCCATTGGAGCAATTTTTTTTACATCTGGATGCTATTATAACTATAGCACCTGGTTTTACATCTCCATTGGGGATGCTCTTAGGGGGTGCAATAGGGGACCCGAATCTCGCTTATACTAATTTTTAGGTTAATTAGAAAAAAATTCTTATGGAATTCGTTCCTACAAGTTCTTTTGGAGCAAAATATATATATATATATATATATATATATATATATATATATATATATATATATATATATTTTCTCAATGTGTGAGGTAAAGCTTTCCAAAATTTGAAATTATCAAAAAAAATTTAAGTTGCATATATAAAATTAAACAGTGGCTTCATTTATACACACAATAACTTCTCCCCTTCCAACCTCGCGAGTAGCAAAATACAGTATGTTTTTTCATCAATATGAAAAATGCACGTGATTCGACCCACGCTAGGCATCAATTCTATGCCTGTCGGCATTGCATGCCCCGTCACCACTTGCGGTGCTCCCTTCTGAGCTTTGTAGCCTTGTCCATTTGGATTGTTCTCTTGAAAACCCTCTCCTTGCAAACGCATTTTTCTGGCCCAGACGATAATCATAGAAAATAGCATACGATTTTTGAGAATCGGTACTCGTACCCAGAAGAAATTATTTAGCTTATCCATGCGGGACCAAGGTAAATATGTTCATCATTTTCTCAATAATGTAGTGGTACAGCTCACATAAACTCATAAAGAAAACTATGGGTACGCTATTTAGTTTAGTGCACACGAAATGTACACTGGATTGTGTGAGACCCATCTCGAGATTCCATACGAATGATCAAAATCGGTCAATTTGTTAAAACATGTTTTTAAGAGTTTCTGGGATAAAATCAACTTATTTAGACATTTGTTTAGGCATGATCGATTTTCATCACTGAATTCAAAGGAAGAATGATTAAATTAATTCGCCAAACCCTTGCCATTATCCAACTGATCTGGTATATATTTTGCAGAGCACCCTCTAAATAATAGTATCTTAAACCAATCGAACGGCTCCTATAATTACAGTGGGAATCCGAAATGATTGATTCCAAGCAATGTGATTTACATTAATGGGTGTACACCGTACTGTGTGTATCCATAGTTGGGCTCAAATCTATAGCCTGTGTGCTTTATACAATAACTCGTGTCTCGGATCTAGGCTTTCTGTATTTTGCGATGTAATCTTTGCCTTCGGGTATTATTAAAAAATCTTTGCCTAAATTTCTTCCCGCAATGCCACAAGTGAAAATCCTCTTGCCAATGCGAATCTATGGACACGTCCCCGTTTATTAACAACTGACAGGTAGTATTTTGTCCCCATACCACTTAAAGACGGCCAACTATTGAGTACACTCGGTTGTCACGTGGTACTCTTCGCAAATAAAAGATCGTCATCACACAATGCGGGTCAGCTTTTGTCTCTCAATATAACCCAACAAAAGTGTGATAATTTGTCGGTACATGCATGAATGGTTGAGAGTACCACGTAGGCAACGCCACATGATCTTCCGAAAACATTGAACAATTACTCCTCAAACAAGGTCCTGGAAATGCATCTCTCAAGTCCCGGAATCCAAGAACATGTACACTAAAATCCACTTGATCGAATGCCCCATATTTTTGTTCTGACAACGGGATGGAGAGTGGATGGGATAAACAAATTGTTTATGTCGACGAATTTAATTAAAACCATTTTCACCAATATACCAGTAACTAAATGACCAACTAGTCCACATCTAGCCAACCACGCTGTTTAATGTGCAATCACAGCCCCCGTGGAACCTTTCTTGACCCCTATAAATGGACATCGAAATTGAACTCATGCAATTTCATTCTAATCCGATTCCATATATACAATCACCTAAAGAGAGCAATGGGTTTCAAAGCACTTGTTTTCGTTGGCCTTTTTCTGGTCATTGTTCTTCTCATTACCTCGGAGGTGACAGCCAGGGATTTGGGTGAGACTTCCACGTCGACTAGTGAGTTTAATTATAAAAACTGGTTGGGCTGATTTTATAAGTTGATTGAGGCGTGGATTTGCCATAATTTGTTTCATTATCTGTCATAATTCCACGTATTTTCCGGCTATAATTGGACAGATCAAGAATGAGAGGAAAGGAGTACTATTTTTAGTATATTTTTTTGATGTCCCAAAATACTTGTCAATACACTTTGAGAAGTAAAGACATAATAAGTCAAAATAAAATACTTTCTATCAGTGCTAAACTAATTGTTTCTAATCATTTTTAAACAATTCGATCAGATTTCAAGCATGTAATTAATAATAGTAGTTAATTAATTCCAAACTCGTTTTTATATATATATATATATATATATATATATATATATATATATATATATATATATATATATATATATAATCTCTAAATAACTGGCCGGCGAGCAACCGGCCACCAGTAGTACTGAAAGAAAAGCAAAGTTTTAACTTAATTATACATATACTATTAATGAAGAAGAGAATTGAAGTCATGGGGTGACACTTTTTCGTATCGGCAATTTTTTGTTTCTCTTAGTATTTGTCATTGACGGTCAAAGTACATAACAACATGCAAGCATATGTATATAATGTACATCATTTGTGCAGCAGAACAGACTAATAGTGTAGATGACGCCAAGTATGGTGGTGGCTACGAAGGTGGAGGAGGCGGAGAAGGGCGAGGAGGACAAGGAGGTGGAGGACAAGGTGGTGTAGGAAACCAAGGAGGTCGAGGCGGACAAGGAGGCGGAGGACAAGGCGGAGGAGGAAACCAAGGAGGCCGAGGCGGTGGAGGACAAGGTGGTGGAAACCAAGGAGGCGGTGGAGGACAAGGAGGTGGAGGAAACCAAGGAGGCGGCGGTGGACAAGGCGGTGGAGGACAAGGTGGTGGAGGAAACCAAGGAGGCCGAGGTGGACAAGGTGGTGGAGGACAAGGCGGAGGAGGAAACCAAGGAAGCCGAGGCGGAGGATATGAAGGTGGACAAGGAGGTGGAGGAAACCAAGGAGGCGGCGGTGGACAAGGCGGCGGAGGACAAGGTGGTGGAGGAAACCAAGGAGGCCGAGGTGGACAAGGTGGCGGAGGAAACCAAGGAGGCCGAGGTGGACAAGGTGGCGGAGGAAACCAAGGAGGCCGAGGAAACCAAGGAGGCCGAGGTGGACAAGGTGGCGGAGGAAACAAAGGAGGCCGAGGCGGACCAGGTGGCGGAGGATATGATATCGATGGAAGCCAAGGAGGCCGAGGCGGACAAGGTGGCGGAGGAGGAAATCAAGGAGGCCGAGGTGGACAAGGTGGCGGAGGACACAAAGGAGGCCGAGGCGGTGGAGGTTATTGAGAAGGGAATTAACGTTATATGTGCTAATTTATGATCAGGTCTTGTGCACCATGTTAAAATATGTATGAATAATGGAGGATATCAGATCACGCCCTTCATATTGGTATTCTTGTACTAGTTCATCTGTGAGGGCAGGGTTTGTATTTATGTGTGTTTAATTGGTTCCAATTTTCGTTAAATCACGTACTATATGTGATATGTTTTAAAGCACGAGATATATGTTTAATCAATGTTTCGTGGTCCATTCTGAATAATGTGCAACTTATGCAAAATCTGAAATCAACAATTCAAAATTTAAAATCACCTTTTAAGTGGGCGCGAGTACGTGTTTGGGAGCCAATACTTTTTCTAGAATATGAATTTGACAGTATGAATAATGGATTATATATTGTGAACATGTGAAAGTATTTTGGATATAATATGTGCCGAATACTCGATGCATTTACTTTTCTTACTGTGACGATCTCATTCTTTTATCTTTACTAGTAAAGGGACACGTGCTTTGCACGTGAGAGCTATTTCTGCTAAAAGATTTCTAACCTGTTAATAAAATAACGTTAAAAGGGTTTGGCCATTTTTGTCCAATTTTTCCAATTAAGCCCCTGAATTGGAGCTGGCCAGGTTTGTGATGATGGGTAATTTGGTCTTTTCAATCTGCGGGGTGTTTTGGTAAAATCGTGGTTCTGCTGGGGTGTTTTCGACTCCCTCCACCCCGCACCACCAGTCTCCTCCTCCACCTCCTCCGGTGTTCTCCGTCCACCACCAGTGGCGGAGGAAGAATAGGACGAGCGGGGGCACGCGCCCCCACTCAATTTTTTTTAATTTAAGATTTTAAAATGTATATTTTGTATTTTCTCTAGTTAATTGTATTTCATAATTGTATTTTCTCTAGTCGAATATCATTTCATTCTCAATTTCTTTTCCACATATTTGAACATTGTCATTATACCGGCAAAATGAGATGTCTAATGTGAAAATAGCCATCACTTACTATTTGGAACTCTCTAATGCATAATGTTTAAAATTCAAAAATGTCTAAACCATGGGTTATATGTTTTATACTTTAGCAATTATTAACAATGGGAGCAATAATGCTAAATATTGTGTAGTGAATTGCTTTTAGACTTGATCCGCTAAGACAATTCGAGTAATTCGATTGTTTTTATATTCTTTGTATTTTACTATATTAAAAAATTATGTTAGGTTTTTCAATTCTTAGCACAAATGTTTTAACATTGCTTAAAACGAAATTTTATGGTTGAAATGTGTTTAAAAGGTGCCTTCACTTACATAGTTTTCTGGCTACGCCATTGTCCACCACCGTGAGCCCGACCCACCGAGCCCCCACCTCCTCGGCTCCACCATCTCCGGCTTGACCGCCGCTTCTCGACAACCACCCACCTCGGCCTGACCTCCTGCCATCACCACCACCTCTCACGGCAGCCACCTCCCTCCCCTCCGTTCACCACCACCCGTTTCCACCCCGGTGGTCTAAAAAAAAAAAAAAACAGTGGGTTTCATGCCTACGCCGCCGCGGGCCCCGTCAAAGCTCCGCCGGACGCCGCCTCGAGTTTTCGAAACCACTACAGCGAACTACAGACACCATGCAACAGTTATCTGAACTTAGAAGCATGTTTGAGGTAGTTTTCCAGAAACCTGTAACTCAATTTGTATTTTAATGGAGGTAGCACAAAAACTTTAATTCCTGTTGAAGATGGTAACCTGTTTTAAATTTCAGAATTTAATTAATTAATATTTAGTCCTGCTTTCATTAATATTTAGTCCTATTTGTGATAGAAAATCAGTGGTAAGGCCTGAAAATGTTTTTATATGTAAATTGATGATTATTCGCGAGATTATGGTGAATCACTGGCGGAGATAAGTGGCTGAATTGTGTGCAAGAGGACAAGTGCAAGTTTATTGAATCAATAGATGATATAAAACAAAAGGGGGGTTTTAATCAGTAAATATCATTAAGAAACGTAGGAGGAACTTTTTATAAAAAGAAAAACATGTTTACCAATGAAATTTGTAGAAAGTATCTATTTATAAATATTAGGATTAACAAAAGTATTTGTTCATATCCTATTTATTTTTATTCATTTCGTTGTATAGTTAATTAGATTTATTTTAGATGATATATTACTTAATATTTAACCCCAATAAATATTGATTAGACCAAATTACTCATTATAAAGATTTAATATTAAACATTTATTGTATTTTTTTGTTAAAAAAATAAAATTAAGAAAATGCTAAATTTAGTAATATGCACTTTCGAATAAAAATTAGTTTCTAAAATCTATGAATAAGAATATAGTAGTTAAATAGATAAATAGTGAAAATATTTTCTAAATTCTAAATCTGATAAATAGACTTAATTTTAAATGTAGTAATTAATTATTTGGCTGAATATTTATTTTGTGATATTATTGTAATTTGAATTGCTACATGAACGTAGAAATTGGACAAAAGGTATCCTGAGGGCATTCGTGCCCGAATTGAAACTAAATAGACGTTAATAAGGCAATTGTCACAAAAGTGATAAGTGATTGGAGATTGTGCGTTATATACGATACTTTCAGAAAATCTCATTTTTAACAGATTTCACGGGCACGAAATCTTTGTGCTTGCACGATGGCGAAAAACCTAGTACATAGAAAATAAAACATGTGCTACTTCACTTATAAAACAAGTAAATTGACGTGAGAGCTATGTCGCTCAATTTTATGACCATGAATTTCGAAGCCTGGTATCATTTATTATATGAGATTTTTTTTGCCGTTCAAAAACTACGTATATAATTCGTAGTTTCTAATCGAATATTGTTTGTGGTACAACCTAAAGAGTAGCTATATATTTTTTTGAGAATGCATGTGGTAAAGTCGTCTTTCTACCCGTTCCGCTTTCTCCCAAAATCTTCTTTTTAAAAAAGAAGGTATTTTCAAACTCAAATATAACTAAAATAAAAAATAAATTTTTAATTTTTTCTGCACTATTTAAAAAATATCAATAAAATCTATTAAACAAGATCCGTATTAGTAAAAAAATTATTTACGTGAACACATAATTTTTAACCTTAAAATTACCTTCTTTTTCTTAAAGTTTTTGTTCTTTCAGAACCGGAACGCAGCTTTATCTCTTTTATATTATAGGCAACAGGACAATCAAAATCGAGAATGCACAAAAATTTCTTGAGACGATATTTCTGAGATTATACCTTATCTGTCCTTTTCAAAAATGTACTCTTCCATAATTTATTTATTCACTAGTAATTGCCCGTAGGCATGACGCAATACTTTCTAAACATAGTTTAAATGAAGTATCAAATTCTATTTTTTTGAATTTTTTTTTGGATACAACGGTTCTTTTTAACGCCATCTCATATAAGGTGAGTTTTGGATATGCGTCTGGTCTCACCTCATGTGAGAGGAGCATTACAAATAATTGTGCATTAGAATAAATTTCATTCTCCCAACAAAATCAACTTCTCAAAAAAATTTATTTTAAGAATAAGATTCAAATATGGTTCATCTGACCAAGTTCATAGACTTAACACAACAAATGTTACCAAATCTGTTTAATTCCGTTAGTTGCATTCAGGGATAGCATCAGAGATATTAAGAATGTATAATCATACATGATTCCAACTCGAATTCAATTTTTTGAACGTCCACTCATTCAAAAGTGAAACCCCTATCGCACTTGTTTCTTTAACTAACCTAGAAAAATTAATAGAAAAAGAAAATTGTTCCAAGATTTTATATAACCAAATAAGAAGTAGATTTAATTTGAAACTCTATCTACCCAAAAGTCTCCCACAAAAAATCTACAATTTTCAATCCCAAATAGATCATGAAATTTCAATTATCCACACCAAGAGCTCAAACTGTATTGAACAATAACTTTGTTTTCTTACCTTTTAGTTAAAAAGAAAAAGAATCTAATGCGAATAATTACTCTTCACCGCAAAGAATTACTCCTTGCTGCGAAAATTACTCATAGCCGCAAAATTTTACTCCTGACGCAAAGAATTACTCATGTTGCGAAGAATTACTCCTGACCACAAAGAATTACTATTGATCGAAAAGAATTACTCCTGCCATAAAAAATTATTCATGGCCGTGAAGAATTACTATTGACCGCAAAGAATTACTCATGACCGCAAAAAATTACTCTTGGCCTCGAAAAATTGCACTTGGTCGCATCAAATTGCTTTTGGCCGCATCAAATTGCTTTTGGCCGCATCGAATTGCACTTGGCCACTACGAATTGCTTTTGGCCGCAAGAGTCACTACAAGAAAAATTGCATTGGGTGACGAATGAAAATCGTCACAAATAATATAGGTGACGAAAAAAAATTTGTCGACTAAAGGTTGTCGAGAATTCCAACCTGGTGACGAAATCTATTTTTCGTCACCTATAGTGCCTTTTGGTGATGAAAAATTTCGTCACGGAAAAATGACTTGGTGACGAAATTTTCTTCGTCACCTATTGTGCTTTTTTGATGACAAAACATTTCGTCACAAATTATTCCCTTCAGCTCGTCAAAGGTGACCCATCGGTGACGAAATTTTTCGTCGCGAAAGACATTCTTATATGTGGAAAAAATCTCACTTTCTTGCTCTTGCGGGGTTTCGAACCCGAGTCTCCTAAGTTTTGCACGCAAGCTTTAACCAACTACACCACACAAACTTTTCAGCATATGTTTGAAATATCTAATATATAACACATCCATTGAACATTAAAATATATTTTGAACGGCATTTTGAACTATTAAACATTAAAATTATCAATTTTAATAAACATGAAAGTCGTAGCTCTTTATGTTATTGTTCAAACCCAATTTAAATTATCTCAATCGGAGTTTTGAGCAAAGAGTTATGCCCGAAATATATTTGGTGACAAAGCGTAATTCATAAATTTCGTCACCAAAGGATAAATTTTTCGTCACTGAAAACGTAAAAAGAAGACTAAAATATTTTTCGTCGCCAAATTGGTTCATTTGGCGACAAAATATTTTTTCCGTCACCGGATAGTTATCTTTGGCGACAAAAAAGAATTTCGTCTCCTTTTTTACTCTTTTGGCGACGAAAATTTTATTTCGTCGCCAAATAGGAGCCTTTGGTGACAAAAATATCTTTTTCGTCGCTAAATAGTTATAATTGGTGACAAAATAATTTCGTCAAGGAAGTTATCAAAACAGTGACAAATTTATTTTTTTGTCGCCAAATGTACTCATTTAGCGACGAAATTAAATTTTGTCTCCATTTTTTCGTCACTAAACATACTTTTTCTTGTAGTGAGTAATTTGATGCAACCGATTGCAATTCAATGCAGCCAAGTGCAACTCGATGCGGCTAAGTGCAATTCGATGCGGCCAAGTGCAATTCGATGCCGTCAAGTACAATTCAATGCGGCCAATTGCAATTCGATGCGGTCAAAAGTAATTATCGGCCAAGAGTAATTCTTCGCGGCCACGAGTAATTCATCGCGGCCACGAGTAATTCTTCGCTGTCAAATGTATTTCTTTGCGAGCAAGAGTAATTCATCGTGACTAGGAGTAATTCTTCGCGGCTAGGAGTAATTTTTTGTGAATTTCTAATATCAGCCATATATTGGCTTCAATGGTTGAGATAGAGAGTCTTGTTTTGTCCCCGAAATGCACTCATATATATATATATATATATATATATATTTCAAATTAGCACAGAATCTAAAAAGTTTTGATATTTTTCTATTGTTTTTTTTGAAAAATTACAAAGACTTTAATGTCTAATTGTTAGGAGTAAATAAGCTCACACAACAATTGTGTAATATGTGCAAAAAGTGTGAGTACTTTACTGAACGGAGAAAAATGAGCCTATATCATTGGATCAAAGTAATCATCAATTGCAACAACTTGTCTTTTGTTAAGTATGGATGAACCCTACACCCTTGTGTTATGTACTATAGAAAATTAAGTTAAATAAAAAAATTAACTCCAATGCGAAAATACAGACACATGTATATTTTCGTTGACTTTCGACTTTCAACTTTCAACCGGATGAAGGTGAAGATGAAACTATGAATTAGAATCAAGATGCAACAAACTTAATACATTTGCTGCCACCAACATATTATAATGAATCAAATAACCAAATATATAATTAATTAATTTTTTCCCCTCAATCAATCAACCAACTAAACATATAACAATTTGAATACATTTCAAAAAATGACAGGCGCGCGCACACACACACACACACACACACACACACACACATATATATATATATATATATAGAGAGAGAGAGAGAGAGAGAGAGAGAGAGAGAGAGAGAGAGATAAACGTATGTGTGAAAGAGAAAACAGTTTTGGATTCAAAATTGAAATCTATTTTGGAATTAATGTGTGAGGGAAAGAGAGATAGCTCTAGATGATGGTAATCATTTTTTACTGATAACTAATGGGAAAGTAACAAAAATTCGAAAATAAGGAATCAAAATAATATTATGAAACATCAATTTTAGTTTTTCTTTCATACTTCTTCAAAATATTCGTTCTTTCCAAGTATATTTCTAGTCTTACTATCCGTAAATCTCAGCTATAGAAAAAATATATACAAATCCGATTGTCTAAAATACAGAGAATTTAAAAACCGCTACTCGATATTATATAGATTCCCTCCCAAATTAAACTCTAAATTCCAAAATGGAAATGTGGGAATCAAACTCATAAACATGAAACACCCCAGTAATTTCTTCCAAAGCCCGGCCCAAGCCTAATGCTTGGAGCCCAACATTAGTTCTCTTGTGGATCGGTGTCAAAAATGCTAAAAACCCAAATGGCCCATATTTGCGAATGTGCCTGATTGCCCCTCTTGGATTTATAATGGCAATGGCAAATTCTCTTTTACTTGTGCTTGTAAATTTATTGAGCATGATGGATGAGTCTGATTCCTCTCCCTGGCAATGGATTTGGAAAATGAAAGTCCCTTAGGAAGGTACACGTGTTAGTGTATTCTGCCCAAAGCGCCAGGAAATAATATTGGCACTTCAAAAATTGATACAGACACTCCAAAATTAGTGTAATTCCTAAGCCATTTTCTTTTATTTTTGGAGTGTCTGCATCAATTTTTGGAGTGCTAATATCATTTTCCAAAAAAAATTTAAGCAGTTTGGGTTATGAAACCACTCCGATTTTTCCGGTTCACGAGTTCGACCCTGATTTAAAAGCTATTCTCACAGCCGGTTTTGTAAATCAAGCAGTTTTGGCGATGAACCAAACCATCCTAGAGACTGGTTAATGGGCCAACTGGTTGAACCGGCTGGTCCGGTCCAAGTTTTTTTTTTTGGTCAAGTCATATCTTATAAAGCTCAAACCAATCAAGTACAGCTTCCATCTGATCAAAAAAAAAAGTACAGCATCTACAAACAAGAAAGCTAATAGAACCCAAAATCCTATACATTACCAAAACAATTAGGGGAGAAAAAATTTTCTACTAATTTTCTAGCCAGCAGCAATGACACGGTTCTGAAGAGAAACTTTGACCCCTCTACCGGAACTGATACAAGCACGAACATCAGCAATGACACAGTCCGATTTTAAAAACATTGGATGGTGGGTCACGTCCCGATAGAGGTGGCGAAGATGGTGTTGGAGGTGGTCGACCTCGCCTGGACTGCCTTGGAATCCTGTCACCACCACCATCATGACCGCCACGACCACGACGCTGCTGCTTCTGAAGAGCGCAACCCTAACCCGTCCGAGGAGAAAGAGCTGGAGTCCCTGAGATTCGAAAATCGCCGTTTCAGGGACTTGCTCCCAACAGAACATCGACCTCCTTCAGAATCTCTCCGAATCTCCTTGTTTTGTTGAAGATTGCCCTTCCAATGTACGCAAACTCGTCTCAAATATTTGAAATCATTTTCTTCTGTATCTATCGGTGTTTTATGTTTGAATATTCGAGACCTATGTTTTTTTTTTTTTGGGTACTTCGAAATATGAGACCTATGTTTTACCGGGGGAGAAGAGAGCAAAGGAAGGGCCATGTTCGGTTCAAGAGAGGGAGAGGGTATTTTGGGTACCTCACTTAAAACGGAACTTATGCGGATACGGTTTGACATTGTGTGGGTCTAAATGGAAAACGGGGCTTATGCGGATATAGTTTGACATTGTGTGGGTCTAAATGGGTACGCAGAAACAAAAAAGGGCCGGCCAGTCAAAAGTCCTAGCTAATTAAAGACTTGGAACAAATTAAAGCCGTTAAAAAAAGGGAAAATGATGGCCAATGACGTATTTTGATAATTAATATTTGTCAAGAACATTTTTAGCATTAACAAATGTTCTTAGCATGTCGTTGACGGGTATTAATTATCAAAATCCGTCCTGGGCCGTCATTTTCCCTTCAAAAAGAAGAAGAAGATGACTTGGAACGAAAAGCTTGGGCAAAGCCCAAGCCTGGAGGTGGACTAGGCTTTTGCATGGGCCGAAAGCCTGGAGTAGGTTACCAGCTAGCCCAGTATACAGAGTCCCAAATCCTTGTCTAAGCTACAAGTTTGCCCATTTTTAGGTCTGGGGACATGTACTGTGGTGAGCCAAATCAGTTGTCTATCTCTGTAATCAAACGGTTCAAATTTAAAAGAAATTCTTTCATGGAATAGATACTCTTTCATAGAAAAGTTTGTTTTAAATCCGAACCGTTAAAACACTTTTCGACAGCTGCAATGGTTCACTACACTCTGCAGTTCTTTACTCACTATAGAGTTCCTGAATCCCATTTTTACTTAGGTGTGCTTCCAAGGTTTTGTAGACCCATATGGATTACATGCCCTTCTAAATCTTGGGATGGACTACATATATGCCCTGCTGGCAAGTTCAGCTTGTGGAAACTTCATATTCAATTCAAAGGCTTAAGTTATTAGGTAGAGAGGTCTCAATAATATCATTAGTGGTCACCAATTCCTTACTCAAGCAATGTAGGATTGTATTTTCTTAACATCTCTCTTCACGGGCAGTCCGTTTTGAAATATGTTACATATAGGCACTTTTGAGGGCAATCATCGTGCAATATTTTTGCTGGGTCTATCATCGTGGGAGGAGTATGGATTGTTAGTTTCTTTAAAATGTGGAATGAAATTGATCCCGCTCTAATACCTTGTGGAAACTGTATATACAACCCCAAAGCTTAAGCTAGCCCTTGTAATAGCCGTTTAGAGATCATGTTTGTGGTTGAATTCACATTTTAGAATTGTGGTGATCATCAAGAGAAAGATAGCTTTCTTGATTAAAGATCATGTTTGTGGTTGAATTCTTGAATAAAGCTAGCCATAACAAAGCTTTGGGGTTGTATATACAGTTTCCAAGAGAAAGATCCTTGAATTCTTGAATTCTTGTAATAGCCGTTTAGAGATCATGTTTGTGGTAGCCGTTTAGAGATCTTTGTGGTTGAATTCTTGATTAAAGATAGCTTTTTTCTTAGGCAGACTTTAAATTAGTGCTCTTTAGACTTTATCTCGGACTATTCTATCCTTTAGCTTTGTTATGATTCTACTGTGATCCTTATTTTTTTAGATAATTAAATTTCCGACGTACCAAAAAAAAAAAAAGATATACTAAAGCTGAATTTCCTTTCTGGGGGACTAAGAAAAGGACACGAGTCCTTGACAAGCTAGCAGAAAAGGTTGAATACGAGTAGTAATTAAGAAGGTGGCAAGAAAGCTTAAATATTTGTTTGTTCTCATCTAATGCCATGCATTATATGCCTATACATATGTACAACTCTCTAGACTCACTCTTGTTCTGTTTCCTTGTGCCACCACACCAGTCACCAGTTCAAGCCTTCCCCAACCCAGCTCAGTCCCCAAAACCTGCCTTTTCTTCAATCTAGAGTACCCTCATCAAAGGTGATAAGATTTTTGAAATTCTATGCTAGGAGCCAAATATTTTCCTCACACAACACCCAACTACATTAACAAGGATGACATAAGACACATTACCATTTCTTGCTAGATCTCCTTATTGACTCCTGGTACGTACTCCACTCGTCACTATAAATAGTGGTGAAGGCATGCACTTTCTTTCCCATCTCCCTTCTCTTGAAATTAACAGTTGTAGTGAGTTTTCGCAAGGAAATTAAAGAAATGAAGTCCAAAGCTTTTGTTTTCCTAGGTCTTTTGTTTGCAGTTCTCCTTCTTGTTACTTCGGCAGTGGCAGAGGAGACCGCTTCTAAGGAAGTGAAGAAAGGTGAGCTTGCATATGATTAATTAATGGTCTCTCATAGATTATTTTGTTAGGTCAATATTCAGACTATGGCCATACAAATTTGTGTATTCACGCTTTATAAAGAACTTTATGGTATAAAATATTTTATGGACGCACTACATGAATGGAAGATGAACAGTAGACGACTCTATTTATATATTATGTAAAGAATGAAAAAAGGAAAAAGACTGCAATACATACTCCTTATTTGGGTGTGTGTCACATACACCTTCAAAATATTATGACTCATAGAGAAAATATTACGAATCGTATTGCTAAAAAGTTACGATTTTAGTATAAAAGTTACGAATCTTAAATGTTACGAATTGTATTGCTAAAAAGTTATGATTTTTTAGTATAAAAGTTACGAGATGCCTCCAAATATTATGAATCATAATAAAAATGTTACAAATCGTATTGCTAAAAGGTTATGAGTTCTGGAATAAAAGTTACGAAACACACTAAAATGTTATGAATGAACTATAAAATATGTGCATATGGTATATACTTTTAAGGGGTGTGTATTATAGACTTTCCTAAAAAAACAAAGTGGTTTTCGAGCAAAAAAAAAAAAGACAAGTTGTTAATTTTCTTTTTTATCGGCAAAGAAAGAATTTGATTGGTAACTCAGGTGGATTGGCTCCATTTTTTCTGATAAATGCAGCATATGAACTAATTAATGCATTTACTTTCCCAACTTTCTGTGTTCAGAGGATGAAACAAAAGAGAGTAACCAGTGGGGTGAACCTGGAAGGCGTTGCCCGTTCGGGTGCTGTGGTTATGGAACCTACGGTAGATGCAGCTGGTGCTGCAGGAATGCCAATGAGGCCTCCCAATTCACCCAAGCCAAAGCCAACGACAATGGTCAGTTTTGTACTCATAATTTACCAATTGCTATCTCGATCTTTTAGTTTTCCATAATTTACTTACAAAGAATATTAGTTTTACGTATAACTAGTAGTTTTTCTTCAATTTTCCCAGCTGTATAATTTAATTTTGCTTGAAATTTTCTGTAGGGGAGTTTAGAAACAAAATACGGGTACCTTTTCTAGTCCGACTTTTCTCCACCTAAAGAAATCCTGTATCTTTTTACAGTGGAGCTAGCTGATACAAACTACGGTGGTGGTGGTTGGGGAGGCCGCGGTGGATATGGTGGTGGTGGTTGGGGAGGAGGCCGAGGAGGCGGCGGATGGGGAGGAGGCGGTTGGGTAGGAGCCAATGGCGGAGGTTATGGTGGCGGTGGTTATGGCGGCGGTGGATGGGGAGGAGGAGGGGGAGGTTGCAGATTCGGGTGTTGCGGTTACGGTGGTGGATACGGAGGAGGTTGTCAATATTGTTGCGCCAGTGCTGCGGAAGCTCTCAGCTTCATGCAAAATGAGGCCAAGCCATAAAAACACTCACCCAAAAGAAGTACTGCGCGCATGCATGTGTAACATATATATATATATATATATATATATATATATATATATATATATATATATATATATATATATATATATATATATAAGTCTAGCTGTACCCATGTGGCTAGCTATGTCGTGACTAGTGGTTAATAATATGCATGAATAAAATGGATGTGACTGTTTCCTAGCTACTCATGTATGCCTAAGGGTTAGTTCCCTTAGTCTAAGGTTGACTACTAGATCTCTAGGGTCTTGCATGTATGTTTCAAGTTGTTGCAATGGAATATATCAAATGAAGTTATAAGTTGCAGAATACTCTCTTCCCATTAATTACGTTTCCGACTCTCTTCCCATTAATCAAATGGGAGGTTGCATGCATGGCCGCAGATTGGGAGCGGAGGCTGTTAGGGTTTTGTTAGGGTTTTGGTTCTAGAGCTAGGGTAGTTTTGGGTCTTGAATGGAGGGCCTTTGGGGTACTTCATCTCTGATTTTTACTCGATGTGAGCTTTTGGCCTATTTGATATATATCCAACCTTTGGTTGGTTTCCGGCCTCTTCTCTTTCTCCGGGTCCTTAGAGACTTATGAACAGGAATGGATTCAGAAATGTTGTTTAGTGGGGGCACTTGGTTAATCATAGCGGCGAAAATTTATTTTTCTAGTTAACCATAATAAGATCGTACACAATTAAGGCATACATTACAAACTACAAAAATATATAACACATACTTTCACTTAAATTATATAAAAATAAGCAAAAAATCTTAGACAAAATTTGAGAGTATGGGGAGGAGGCGGTTGGTGAGGAATGACCATGTTTTCAACAACTCAACAAAACAGCCATGGGAGGTGGGGGACTTAGTCAAAACTAGAGTCGCAATGTGGATGAAGGCGAAATTCGACATCAAAGTCTACACCGTGGAGGATTTTAAGGTTTTCTTAGATGGTATTAGAAAAGTGAGATTGTAACTTAGTCTTGAGGTGTTATCCAATTTTCAGTTGGATACGTTTTTATTTTTTGTGCTTCCTAGCTTCTTGAGCTAAGATGCTTTCTTCTCGATGCCTTTCGAGTTCTATAAAATGTTTCGTTTGCCGAGCAAAAAAAAAAAAGAAAGCATCGATCCAAATAGACAAATAATTCTAAAATTAACAAGTATAAATACACCATATGACAAAATTGAAACATAAAACTAGCTTTGTATGTATATTTTCAAGATATATGCACGTGTTTATGTGTAGTAGCATATTTAATTTCATAATTATGCAAAATATACAAAAATATAACAAAATTATTTTAGTTTTGAGCGGTGGGCACGAGCCCCCACGTGCCCCCCTTTCCCTCCGTCCCTGCTTATGAATGTCGAGTACTGGTATTCCAACTTTGTTGGATTGACATCAAAGTCTATACCGTGGAGGATTTTAAGGTTTTAATTTCTTAGATGGTATTAGAAAAATGAGATTGTAACTTAGTCTTGAGATGTTATCCAATTTTCAGTTGGATACGTTTTTATTTTTCGTGCTTCCTAGCTTCTTGAGCTAAGATGCTTTCTTCTCGATGTACCCCTTTCGAGTTCTATAAAATGTTTCGTTTGCCAAGCAAAAAAAAAAAGAAAGAAGAAAGAATCGATCCAAATAGACAAATAATTCAAAAATTAACAAGTATAAATGCACTATATGACAAAATTGAAACATAAAAAAAGCTTTGTATGTATATTTTCAAGATATATGCACGTGTTTATATGTAGTATCACATTTAATTTTATAATTATGCAAAATATACGAAAATATAACAAAATTATTTTAGTTTTGAGCGGGGGCACGAGCCCCCACGTGCCCCCCTTTCCCTCCGTCCCTGCTTATGAATGTCGAGTACTGGGATTCCAACTTCGTTGGATTGACGATTTTTTCTTGTTGTGAAGCCGTCACTCTTTGGCTCCTTTTAATCGTTGTAACTTTTTTCAATGATTAATAAAATCTTTCTTTTGTCGATAAAAATAAATGATGACAAAATATAAGGATTTTTTAGGCTTTTTGGGCTATAATAATAGCTGAATCAAAACACAAAGATTGATCAAATTAGTTAATCACATTGACTAATTGATTGCAATATTCTTAAATCGCATAACTCCGATGGGAAAGTCTACAATACACACCCCTTAAAAGGGTGTACCATATGCACTTATTTTGTGGTTCATTCATAACATTTTAGAGTGTTTCGTAACTTTTGTTCTAGAATTCATAACTTTTCAGTAGTATGATTCGTAACATTTTCATTATAATTCATAACATTTTGGTGCATCTCATAATCTTTGTACGATTCGTAACTTTTTAGTAATACGATTCATAACATTTTGGGAGGTGCATATGATACACACCCAAATAAGGGGTGTGTATTGTAGTATTTCCCAACTCCGATAGTTTGTAAATACTAATGGGGCACTAGTGCGGTTCTTGAGAAGTAATGAAACTATATATTTCTAGGGGAGTAAGTGAGGAAATTGAAAACCCATGAGGCACGTTACCCCTTATCTCTTAGTGGATCCACCTCTAATTACACCATTGGGACAAGCTATGAGTTTTTGAAAGCGAATTCCAAGGTCCACCATTCCCCGTCGAGAATAGCAGGGAACGGGATCTTGGCATTGCAGCGATCAGAAGGTGATGCGGTGAAGATAAACGTGGACGCTGCAATTTCTAGGGGTGAAAGCAACGTTGGATCATGTAGCTCGTGGGCCTGATGGGAAACTATGTTCTTGGCATTATGAGAACGCTTCATCTCGGAATGAACTCTCTCGAATAGCAAAAGCTATTGCTATATTCGTGATGGGTTGAAGCTGGAAATTTCTCTACAGCTTTCAAAGGTGTCGATCGAGTCGGATGCTGAGGCGATTGTGAGAAAATGTATGGATGCAAACCACCTACCGTATGATACAGCAGTGGTCATACATGACTGTCTAGTTCTAAAGAGTCTTTATTATGTTCGTGCTAGCCTATGTTGTCTATGGACTGGTTCTTGAGGCTTGGGCTTTGCTTTTTAGGGTTTGAATTGGATCTCGTTTTGGACTTCAGTGTTGTTTTTGGGTTACAGGATTTTTGTGGGCTTTTATGTTCTATTTCTACCTATATATAGGCCCTTTAAGTGATTTGGGCCAGACCTTTTTTTTTCTCTTTTCTTTGTTGGCTCCTTGCCAACAAGGATCTCTTTTTTTGTACTCTTTCTTCTCTTTTTTTTTATAAAATTCTTCTTCGCCGTTCAAAAAAAAAAAGAGTCAATTTAATTATTGTAATTTTAATTTCGTTAAACGTGAATGTAATCGGACTACACACAACTGCTAAAAAACCCTTTCTAATGGATTGTCGGGCTTGTGGACATCCATTTGGACTAATTTCTCTAGTTTTCAAGAAAAATTATCGGGTGGTCTGATCGAAGGAATATACTAGTATAATTTATTTCAATATACTTTTATCGGGTCAAACAAATATTTTCAGATAAAATATGTTAAAAGACTTGGAACAAAAAGCTTGGTAAAGCGTGGAGATGGACTAGGCCCAAAGCCTGGAGTAGGTTTCCAGATAGCCCGGTACACCAAGTCCCAAATCCTGGTCTAAGCTATACGTGTGCCCATTTGTACTTGAATGCAATTCCAAGGATCTGAAGAGCCATGTGGAGTACAGGCCCTTCTAAACCCTGGGATGGATTACATGAGAGTGCAATTTTGTTCACTTTTTTTAGAACATGGTGAAACATTACCTTTTTTTTTATTGATTGAAATGGTGTGGATCTTACCACAAAGTGATATCATGCTTACCATTCAATACACTTTTTGGTAAGCATGGCATCACTTTATGGTGGGATCCATATCGTTTCGACCAATACGAAAGAGGGTAATGTTCACCCTCTTAAGTGGAGGGTGAACAAAACTCAACTCACTACATGCCCTTGTTGGCAGGCTCAGCTTGTGAAAATTTTATATCCAATTCAAAAGCTTAAATTATTAGATAAAAAGATTCTAACATTATTTCATAAGTGATTAGTACCCATTTTATACTCAAGCAATGCGAGATTAGCAATGTGAGATTGTATTTCGTTAACATCTTCTCACGTATGTGTGCAGGCCATTTTGAAATCTAGCTATCACATATAGCCTCTTTTAGGTCTATTATATCATGCACCATTTTTGTTTTGGTCTACCATGGTCGGGCGGGGTGTGGATTATGAATTTTTTAAATGTACGTAGAATGAAATGGGTTCCGCTCTAATATCATGTAAAAACTCTATATCCAATCCAAAAGCTTAAGCTAGCCCTTGTAATAGCTGTTTAGATCATGTTTGTGGTTGAACTCACATTCCAGAATTCTGGTGTTCAAGAATCAAGAGAAATCTGTCCCTTCTACCTCATCCACCACAACCACAACCACCTTCACGGCTTCACAGATATACTAAAGCTGAATTTCCTTTCTGGGGGGACTAAGAAAAGGACATGAGCCCTTGACATTCTAGCAGAAAAGTTTGAATACTGGAGTAATAATTAAGAAGTTGGCAAGAGACTGAAGTGAGCTTAATTTGTTCTCATCTAATGCCATACATACATATATATATATATATATATATATATATATATATATATATATACATACATATATATATATATATACACACACACACATGTGTGGGTGTGTGTGTGTGTGTGTGTCTACATGTTGTACAACTCTCTAGACTCACTCTTCCTATATTTCCTTGTGCCACCAGTCACCAGTCCAAGCCTTCCCAACCCAGCTCAGTCCCCAAAACCTGCCTTTTCTTCAATCTAGAGTACCCTCATCAAAGGTGATAAGATTTTTGAAATCCCATGCTAGGAGCCAAATATTTTCCTCAACACCCAACTACATTATCAAGGATGACATAAGACACATTACCATCTCTAGCTGGATCTCCTTATTGTCTCCCGGTACTCCACTTGTCACTATAAATAGTGGTGAAGGGCATGCTCTTTCTTTCCCATCTTCCCTTCTCTTGAAATTAACAGTGGTAGTGAGTTTTCACGAGGAAATTAAAGAAATGAAGTCCAAAGCTTCTGTTTTCCTAGGCCTTTTGTTTGCAGTTCTCCTTCTTGTTACTTCGGCAGTGGCAGAGGAGACCACTTCTAAAGAAGTGAAGAAAGGTGAGCTTGCATATGATTAATTAATATTTAATGGCCTCCACCTTTCCACAGCTCGTCCAAAAGTGCATTGGATAATGTACTCCAATTAAGTTTATATTCAAGCAATACGTACACAGATTTTATGTGCGCATATCTGTACATCATTATGTTTGGAAACGTCTTATGCACACAAGTCTCTCATTTATTATTTCGTGAGGTCAATGTTGGGACTATGGCCATACAAATTTTTGTATTCACGCTTCATAAAGAACTTTACGTTATTATATATTATGGACGTACTACATGAATGGAAGATGAACGGTAGACGACTATGTTTATATATTATGTAAAGAATGAAAAAAACAAAGTGGTTAATTTTCTTTTTTATCGGCAAAGAAAGAATTTTATTGGTAACTCGGGTGGATTGGCTCCATTTTTTCTGCTAAATGCAGCATATGAACTAATTAATGCATTTCTTTTTTCCAACTTTTTGTGTTCAGAGGATGAAACAAAAGAGAGTAACCAGTGGGGTGGACCTGGAAGGCGTTGCCCGTTCGGGTGCTGTGGTTATGGACTCTACGGTAGATGCAGCTGGTGCTGCAGGAATGCCAACGAGGCCTCCCAATTCACCCAAGCCAAAGCCAACGACCAGACCGAGAATGGTCAGTTTTTGTGATCATAATTAGCCAACTGATATCTCAATCTTTTAGTTTTTCATAATTTACTTGGCAAAGAATTTTATTGGAAACTCGGGTGGATATTTGGCTCCTTTTTTTGATCTGCTAAATTCAGCATATGAACTAATGCATTTCTTTTTCCAACTTTTTGTGCAGAGGAAGAATCAGAAGAGAGTAACCAGTTTGGTGGACCAGGAAGGCGTTGCCGATTCGGGTGCTGTGGTGGTTTTCTCCATGGTAGATGCAGAAGGTGCTGCAGGATTCGGAATGCCAATGAGGCCTCCCAATTCACCCAAGCCCAAGCCAAAGGCCAGACCGAAAATGGTCAGTTTTTCTTCAATTTTCCCAGCTATAATTTAATTTTGCTTGAAATTTTCTTTAGGGGAGTTTAGAAACAAAATACGGGTACATTTTCTAGTCAGACTTTTCCCAACCTGACAAAATCCTATATATTTTACAGTGGAGCTAGCTGACACAAACTATGGTGGTGGTGGTTGGGGAGGCCGCGGTGGATACGGAGGTGGTGGTTGGGGAGGAGGCCGAGGAGGAGGCGGTTGGGGAGGAGCCAATGGCGGAGGTTATGGTGGCGGTGGTTATGGTGGCGGTGGATGGGGAGGGGGAGGAGGAGGAGGTTGCAGATTCGGGTGTTGCGGTTACGGTGGTGGATATGGAGGAGGTTGTCGATATTGCTGCGCCAGTGCTGCGGAAGCTCTCAACTTCGTGCGAAATGAGGCCAAGCCCTAAAACTAACACAATAAAGAGTACTGCATGTGTAACATACAAGTCTGTACCCATGCATGTAGCTAGCTATATATATGTAGTGACTAGTGGTTATGCAATGGGGGGGGGGGGGGGGGGGTAAGAAGTAGATTAATTAGGTGTATGAATAAAATGGATGCGAGTGTTTCCTACTCATATATGCCTAAGGGTTAGTTCCCTAAGGCTAAGGTTGACTACTAGATCTCTAGGGCTCTTGTTTGTTTGAAGTTTGTTGCAATGGAATACTATATCAAATGAAGTTATAAGTTGCAGAATACAGCTGATTAAATTATGTTCCCGACTCTCTTCCCATTAACGAAATTCACCTGCAAATTGATGTGAACTCAAATCAAAGATGACAAAATATAAGTGGATCCACCTCTAATTACACCATTGGAACAAGCTATGAGTTTTTGGAAGCGAATTCCAAGGCCCACCATTCCCGGCCGAGCGTAGCAGGGAATGGGATCTTGGCATGGCAGCGACTAGAAGGTGACGTGATGAAGATAAACGTGGACGCTACAATTTCTAGGGGTGAAAGCAACGCTGGACCAGGATCTGTAGCTCGTGGGGCTGATGGGGATGAAAATAAACACAATTGTGGAGTAATTTTCTGATAATTCCATTCATCGTAGTTGTACAATATATATAGTACAAACATTAACAAGGAAAGAATACAAGATTACATGGAAATATTCTACACTTATGGCATAAAATAAGATTACACAATTAAGGATATTGACCAAATCAAATATTGACTAAATCATATCCTTAATTCTAGCACTCCCCCTCAAGTTGGAGCATGTATATCGCACATGCCTAACTTGTCTAAAGAGTGACTAAAAACACTGCTGGCAACAGCTTTGGTAAGGACATCGGCTAGTTGGTCTGCAGACTTCACAAACGGGAAAGCAATGATTCCGGCTTCAAGTTTTTCTTTAATGAAGTGCCTATCAATTTCCACATGCTTCGTCCGATCGTGTTGGACTGGATTATGAGCAATCTCTATAGCAGAAGTGTTGTCACAATACAGCTTCATTGTCTCCTGAGAGTGAATACCCAAATCCTTAAGCAAGTTCCTCAACCATAGTAACTCACATACTCCAAAAGCCATGCCTCTATATTCAGCTTCTGCACTTGACCTTGCTACCACCTGTTGTTTTTTACTCCTCCAAGTCACAAGGTTGCCCCCTACAAAAGTAAAGTATCCTGATGTAGATTTTCTGTCGTCAGATGAACCAGCCCAATCTGCATCAGTGTAACCTTCTACCTTCAAGTGATTATTCTTGCTGAACAATAACCCTTTACCCGGAGCAGACTTTAAATATCGCAATATGCGTTCCACAGCATCCACGTGAGGTTTACGAGGATCATGCATAAACTGGCTTACTACGCATACTGAATAAGCAATATCTGGCCTAGTATGGGACAAGTAAATTAATTTTCCCACAAGTCTCTGGTATCTTGCTTTATCAGTAGAAGTTGCATGTAAACAATTAAACAACTTGTGATTTTGTTCAATAGGGGTATTTGCATGCTTACATCCAAGCATACCTGTTTCAGTTAACAAGTCAAGAACGTATTTTCGTTGAGACAAGAAAATACCATTCTTTGAGCGGGCTACCTCGATTCCGAGAAAGTATTTTAAATCTCCAAGTTGTTTCATTTCAAACTCTAAGGCCAAGTGTCGTTGTAAGCTCTCAATTTCTTCTTGATCATCTCCTGTCACCACCATGTCATCAACATATATAATCAAAGCAGTAATTTTACCCATTCGATGCTTTAAAAACAACGTATGGTCTGAGTTGCTTTGTTTATATCCGAAGCTCTTCATAGACTTGGTAAATCTACCGAACCAAGCTCTTGGAGACTGTTTTAACCCATACAACGCCTTTTTAAGTTTGCATACCATTGTAATATCTGAGTATTTTTCCACACTTGGAGGGGGATCCATATACACTTCCTCTGTAAGATCTCCATGTAAAAAAGCATGTTAAAGCATCCAACTCCAAACCAATTGGCAAAGAGTGGAGAGGCCGCCCAGGCTCATATACTAGTATTGGAGGAGATAATTAACCAATGTGGGACAAATCCCAACACTCCCCCGCACGTGCAACCCCTGACTCGCACGTGGTGAGGTAAACAAAGGATCCGGAACACACGGATCACAATGAAACAAAGTGCAACTATGGCACAAACAAAGGGGAAAAGCCTCCGAAAGTCTAGCTCTGATACCATGTTAAAGAACACAATTGTGGAGTAATTTTCTGATAATTCCATTCATCGTAGTTGTACAATATATATAGTACAAACATTAACAAGGAAAGAATACAAGATTACATGGAAATATTCTACACTTATGGCATAAAATAAGATTACACAATTAAGGATATTGACCAAATCAAATATTGACTAAATCATATCCTTAATTCTAGCAGGGGAAGTATGCTATACTTTCATTAAACATGAATGTAATCGGGTTGTACACAACTATGCTCAACAAGTCATTTCTAATGAATTGTCCGGCTTGTAGACATCCCTTTTGCCCCCATGTAATTCTCATCTTTCTAATGTGTAGGCTTCTGCCTCCTAGATAATACAATTTTCTCTCTTTTGACAAAAAAAAAAAACAAGCTATGTCTTTGCAATTTTTGTTTTTTGATACTATTCATTGTTATCCTAGCGACAGCTAGACAAATAGCATATCAACGATTGGTGATGCTCTAATCTATTTGGACGTGAAGTTTAGTCTGCACAAATTTAGAAAGTCTCCATCTTAAAAGTTATATTAATTAACAGGAAAAATAATTCAGAATTAGCAATGCTCATGTAATTTTTGTAGACGGAGTAAATTCATGTAACAACAGTGATATCACGTGACGAAGAAAAAATCTCAGTTGGTAGAGGTACATTCGAATTCCATGATTGAAGTGACAGAGGTACCCTTGGGCCAAGGGTAGCCATGTCCCCCGCATGTCCTACTTTTTATCGAAAATGTTAGGATACAAAAAACTGGGTCTATGAAACTATCCAAGAAAGAATATGAATGATCCAGGAAAGAAAATAAATAGCACTGGACCATTCATTTTTTTTTTTTCCGAATAATTTTATGGATCTAATTTCATGTACTGTACCAGCTCTCTACTTCTTATACCAGTCCTCATTTTTTAAGTAATGTCCCCAGCTTGTCATAATACTTCTTATACTAGTCCTCAATTAATCCACATTTTTAAAGGAATTGCACCCTAGGCATTTGAAAAAAAAAACTAACACTCACTCCAAAGTTAATGATTTTAGTTGAATACATAATGGGAGAGCCTCTTAATCTTTGGAAGAATCCCTAATATCCGCCAATTATTCCATTTCTTACCTTTGCATCGGATGACTCCAGCCATTTCCCAGCTTAAACACTGGCATAAATCAAATGGTTTGATTTTCAGAATATGTTAACGCCAATTTTTTTGTTTGTAATCGGGAAAATGCCATTCGTTTGCCCATTTATAAAACTCCCAATGTAGAATTTTTTATTTTTTTCTGGAATTATCTCCACCAATTAAGTTCCTTATAATGATGATCCAACATAATATCCTGATTATAGATGTTGCTTAAAAGCGGTGGAAATAATTGTAATACTGCTACTACAAATATTTTTCAAGTTTTTAAGATTATTTAATGCATGGAAATATTAATTACAACTCATTGAGTTATCAATGACTCACTCAATTAATAGAAAATTAGTATTATGTCCATTATATGAACTTCATGAGCCCACAAGTCCATCTATTAATTTTGTAAGGTCTCAAGTTCATATTAGGGTACTCTAGAGTAGAGTAAGGTACCTTAGAGTTTAGGCACTTTCATAAGATTTTAGGGTGCACTTTTTCATTATAGGATAGGGTACCCTAGGGTAAAGTAGATTACCCTTGGGTTAAGGCACTTTTATAGGGTTTTAAAGTGTACTTTCCTATTATAAGGTTTTAATGGTTTAGGCACTTTCATAAAGTACCGTGGGAGGTAGGTTGTGTGGACTTGTGGCTTTACAAACTATTAGGAGGATTTGTGAGCTTATAAAATGTCTATACTGGATCTATCACTAAATCTCCCCTTAATTAAAGTGTATGTGCGCAGGACTCTCATTATTTTGCCACTCTCTCTGTCATAACAGCCCATTGGACTTATTATTTTAGTTTTGAGGCCGTATATAGGAACCGAGCAAATGGTACCGATCACGTGTGGGCTCCATTTTGGGGTTCCACACAAAAAAACCGAACTATTCATTATTTTCACAAAATGGGGCTCACGCATGGTTGGTACCTAATCGGTATGGTTTTGGTCGGTCCCCCTAGCATTGTTTGTTTCACAAGAATTTATTCCAATAATGTCAACAGGCATCAAAATTAGAACAAGCTAGCTAAGACATAAAAAAGTGTAAAGACCGTCAATATAAGTAAAAGAAAAAAAAAAACTAAGTTAGCCTATACAACTCGACGAAACCTAGCTTCCTGAAAGTCCCCACAAAATGATGCTCGAAAAGCGCTAACACTCTTGTTTTCTTTGTACGCTTGTACCGCTTAGAAAAAAATTTCGTCCTCGTCCCTTTGTGGTTGGGCTACTAGGAGACAAAAAGATGTCGATTCCGTCGCGACATTTCATCGAGCGATGACACCATCATATATCACCGTTGTGTTCAATATTTTGTTTTGCTGTAGACAGATGGATCAATAAATACATGGATCCATATATTTAAAATGGATGGAGTTGGATCCTCTTCCACCCTTAATTTTAGCTCGACTCTAGATTGTCCATTGCTGCAACTAGAGGTTCAGAACTTTTATCAGTAAGAATCCGAAGCAAATTCAAACTGTTGATTAATTGTATCACTAGCTATATGGTCCAGATTTTGACTACCCCATACTTGGACCGGAGAGCATCCGAATTCTATTTAGATCTTTCTGAAAACTCTTGCACTTGCTTTGCCTAGTGCCACCCGTTCAAACCTTGTCAACCTCAATCCACACCATCCTTTGGTCAAACTCAACCCTAAGCCAAAAATGGTAAGATCTCGAAGTCTTATTTAAGCTAGGAGCCAAAGTTTCCCTCAACACCCAACTACACATTTGGTGCCAAAAGGCACACCAACTTTAATTGGTAACCATCTCTATCTTCCACCGATCCAATCTCCCCTTGTGTCTCCTAGTACTGGTGGTACTACACTTGTCTCACTATAAATAGTGGTGAAGGGAAGCTCTTGGCTTTCTCAGACCAAAACATTAGTACTCTTGAAAAATTGATCAAAATTTTGTAGTGAGCTTTCATAAGAGGAAAGGGAAAAAAGATGAAGTCCAAAGCTTTTATTTTGATAGGTCTACTGTTTGCAGTTCTCCTTGTTACTTCTGCTGTGGCAGAGAAGACCAATTCTAAGGAAGAGAAAAAGGTTAATTCCAACCCCAAGGCAGAGGAGGTCGCTTCTAAGCAAACGGAAAATGGTGAGCGTACGTACTGCTTTGATACTCCCTCCCGTTCCCAATTGCTCGTCCCCACGGATAGTCATGCAGTTTTCAGATAAAAAAGATAGAGAACTTCGAATCAATGCATTATTTTTGAATTTCTTTACGCCAAATTAAACTCCTTGAGGAGTTCTTTAACATGGTGCAAAGAAATTCAAATATTTATGCACAAATTTTTTTTTTTTTTTAATCTCAAAATTGCACGATTTTTCGTAAAAGCTAGTAATTAGATACAAGGGAATAGAATAGTGTATTCCTTCCCCTTGGTTTCCAACCACATAGATCTTCCAGCATTTTTTGGCTTCTTGTTTGGCAAGGCAAAAGCAGGGGTTCTCCGTCACCTTTTGACTTAAGGGTAGTTATTCAAAATTACGAAATACAATATTTGGTAGATGTCTGGTCTTGGTTTTATGTTTAGGATTTTAGTTCGAATCACCATGAACGCAATTTTTAAAATTTTTTTTTTTGTATTTGTGTGATCAACATTAAAGATTTCACATGCACAAATTTAGAACCAGAATGACGTTTTGTTTTAAACAAATTTGAATTAAGTTTTTCATACTGGTTGCTTTCGTTTTTCATAATGTTTCGTGGTTTTCGTCTTGAGTAAATATTTCGCAAGATCAAAAACCTTTTACGATCCGATTATTTCTATAGGAAGAATGAGAAAGTTTAAAAAAAAAAAAAAAGTTTTTTCTATACGAATCAAAATATCAGAGTTTTCCACTCAAAATTTTTTTAAAAAAAAAAAAAAGAAGAAGAAGAGAGAGAGGGAGAGAGGTGTCTTTCAATTCTTGTTTTTCCTATTTTCATGTTACATGTAAAATATAACCTACCTCCGTTACTAATTAGCTTTTTATATTTGCAGTGGAGGAAATAGAGGTAGCTGATACAAACTACTGGGGAGGTGGCCGAGGTGGTGGCGGTTGGGGAGGTGGCCGTTGCTGCGGCAGAAATGGCCTTGATAATGGTTAATTAACCGCATAAAAATTTATCACTCAAACTTCACGATCCCATCATTGATATATATAAAGATATAAACCAACCTGTTAATTAACTGACTTCCATCTGCTTTTACAGTGGAGGCGGCCGAGACAAACTTCCGGGGCAGACGTGGACCTGGTGGGCGTCGCAGTGGAGGCAGACGGGGAGGAGGTGGTCCTGGTATGGAGCCTTAAAAATATGACAAAAAATTTATAACCAAACGTAAAAAAAAATTCAGCGAAGATTTAAAAAAAAAAAAAAGAAAGTCTTGCAAATTACTCCTACTAGTTTACTGTCTTTCCATGTGTCATAGTTTATTGTCCCTTCGTTCGTCATTTTTTTAAATTTTTATTAATGAATTGCAGTCCATAATTTTATACCCTTTTTTATTCCTTTCTGTGGAACGATCAACACTATAAATTTTGACGAAAGACTAGTAAAAAAAGTAAGCGTCTTCAAGAATAATTTCTTCGTCGAACGATAAATCAATTAAATTCTGGCAAAAAACTAATAAAAAAAAGTGTCTTCAAGAACAAGTAATTAATTTAGAAAAAACTCCTCCTCACTTATTTGCATCTTCATTTGCAGCGGAGGAAGCTGATGAAAACTGGGGAGGAGGCCGCGGCGGTGGCTGGGGAGGCCGTGGCGGTGGATGGGGAGGAGGTGGCGGCGGTTGGGGAGGCCGTGGAGGTGGATGGGGAGGAGGCCATGGTGCAGAGCCTTGAAAATATATAAGAAGATGGAGCATGTGTAACGCAGGAGTACTCTGTATAGTACCTATGTGCACGTACCTCTGTACGTATATGTGTTTAAGATAGGAGTGGTAGTTTATGTAGGTTAGTTGAAAGAAATGTATGAATAAAAGTGGACTTGTAATAGTAGTACACAAGTTTGGATCTTGTAAGTTTGAAGTTTGTTGGAATGGAATATATGTATCAAGTTAGTAGTACTGTACGTAGTAGCAGAAGTGAAAGTCTTTTTAAGGGAGGGTTCCGTGAACGCGACTGTCCAAGAGTGTTTTGGACGGTCCGGATGTTAATAAAAAAATTTCCGAAGAAGAGTTAAATTCTTTCCCGAAAAAGTTTTATTGAAATTCATGAGACAGTCTAAAGTCGAAACGGACGGCCGAGATCTCGCGACTCCGTAAATAGCCTGTTTACAGCTAGCGGCTCCGTGAATAAGTCTATCTCGTAGCAAAAATTGGACTGCTTTGATTTCATTGTTGGTTCGAAACTGTGCTGTTTTTTTATAACATGATGACATACTCATGCAATTGGATGGACCCTTCGCATATCTTGTTTTATACTAATTCTTTTATAAAGGCAAATTTTGAGAGATCGTGCAAATTGTGTCTGTTCAAGTCGGTCCCTCACTAGTTAACAATGGGATTGATACCTCAAGATTAGTCAAGGTATGCGTAGGTTGATCCGAACACGTACTTGAATTATCAAAAATAAATCAAAATACTTCATTTGCAACTTTAAGAAAAATAGGTAAAAGTTGAAGCAGCCCGAAATAGGTATAATGGTGTAACAAAAAAATGCAGCGTCTATCTGTAAAATGAGAGCTTCTCTCTCTAGGTGAGAGCTTTGTCCCGTTGTGGAGAGCAAGTTTGTAGTGCAGAGCAAGTTATGGGAGATAGCAGCTTTGGTAGCAGATATTAAGAAATGGGCATTAACCGAGAATTGGATCTTCATCTGGGCTGGAAGAGAGCAGAATTCTGCTGCTCATTGGTTAGCAACTAGAAACTTAGATGATAGATTTAATTGTTCATCCGGTTGTATTCCACCTGAATTTGTCAAAATTCTTGTGGTAGATTGTACTCCCTAATGTTTGCGTTTCAATGAAATGATTGATTTGTCAAAAAAAAAAAAAAATTTGCTGCGTCGTATGCTAAGATAACAATCTTACTCCTGATCGAAATCCAAATTTCTCTTCTTCCTCTCCTTTATTTAGTCTCTGAGTTGAGCATATCGGAGGAGTATTGCGGCCAAATCCCGGCCAAGTAGCCTTACATTTTTTTCCTGGGAGTCTTTGCAAGTAATTAAGTACTCTCGCCGGAATCCTCCCCTGTACGACTTTCCGAGGCTTGCTTTCCAATTGGGGAAATCTAACCCACCCCAATAAATTAAGTACGGTACATAATAAAGTTCAAACAATATCTTTTCACCCACCCATGGGTTGTCAACATGGTAAGATCGAATCTGTACTTGCAATGTAGCAGGGTTCGATTCCCTCTGGAGGCAAACCATGATTTAAGTGGGGGTCATGGCGATGAGTTGCTATGCTAGTCTCTCCGAAAGTTTGGATTGTGCAGTCGGGTCCAATAATAGCTCGGCTACAAGGTTTTTCTTCGATTACCAATATATATATAAAGTAATTTTTTAAAATGACTATATATCAGTCCACTTCCCGTAAGAACCACACCTTAACTTAATAAAATGCAGACCTTCCTTTCCCGATAGAATTTCGATGATCCGAGTCGCTCAATGTGTTCAGAACGTGATTTTAGAATCACTCGCTTGAAATCAGCAAAAAAAAATGACCGAAAAAGGCTTTGTCACGCCCCGCCCCGCAAACGACACCTAAAATGGACCCGAGTCGGCGCGGCCACGTGGCATTCCACACAAAAGACCACACCACACTCTACAACCAATCAGAATACAACTTAGCGGAAGACTTCTCACATAAAATAGAAATGAGTCAACGCCAAAAACTCAACTCACAAGTCATAATGAATATCCCTCTCTTCAATTAATTACAAAACATGTAAGTTAGCTTTTAGACAAATCAGCTACACAACAATCTAACCAAAGACATCACCCAACACGAGTCTCAGCACTCTCCAAGGCGTTGACCAGTAGTGGACCCACGCTAAGTCACCTGCTATCTGGCAATCCAAAAAGGACAACCAGAGTGTGTGAGACATAGAAGTGCTCGATAAGATATCACAATACCCGAAGGAATATCAATAAGAATATTCACCACCAACATAACTGCAATACCCATATGAGTATATTAGTTATAATCACCACATCCGCCAAACATAGCAATATTATCAAATAAACAACCATATAATAATAACTGAATTAATGACAGCATGAATGTAAATCACACAAGCATGCAGTGACACGTCTGCCACATTCCCATGTACCCAAGGCATTGTGTCCCGCAAACCATGCTCCCAACCTCCGTTAATTAGACGGAATGGCATACGACATGGCGTGACTCACTCCACAATCCTTCCGCGGGTATAATCAACATATAACAAGCATGCATACCATTAGCTAAGACAACATATAGCATGATATACAAGTTTCCACCACATATATCCATATCAATAGCTAAACCTCGATTAGCATGATATCATTGATATATAATCACCTCCACCGCATTATTTACATATCGATAATCATATTGAAAGCTAAAACACCATTAGCAAGATATATACATACCACCATAGCAATATCTTATTGAGAAGAATCATATCAGACACACTCACCTTCGCTTCGACTGGAGTACACTACAAGAAAAAGTATGTTTAGTGACGAAAAAGTGGCGACAAAATTTAATTTCGTCGCTAAATGAGTATATTTGGTGACAAAAAAATAAATTCGTCACTGTTTTGATAACTTTCTTGACGAAATTATTTTGTCACCAATTCTAACTATTTAGCGACGAAAAAGATATTTTTGTCACCAAAGGCTCTTATTTGGCGACGCAATAAAATTTTCGTCGCCAAAAGAGTAAAAAAGGAGACGAAATTATTTTTTGTCGCCAAAGATAACTATTTAGTGACGGAAAAACTATTTTGTTGCCAAATGAACCAATTTGGTGACGAAAAATATTTTCGTCTTCTTTTTACGTTTTCAGTGACGAAAAATTTATCCTTTGGTGACGAAATTTATGAATTACGCTTTGTCACCAAGTATATTTCGGGCATAACTCTTTGCTCAGAACTCCGATTGAGATAATCTAAATTGGGTTTGAACAATAACATAAAGAGCTACGACTTTTATGTTTATTAAAATTGCTAATTTTAATGTTTAATAGTTCAAAATGGCGTTCAAAATATATTTTAATGTTCAATGTATGTGTTATATATTAGATATTTCAAACATATGCTGAAAAGTTTGTGTGGTGTAGTTGGTTAAAGCTTGCCTGCAAAACTTAGGAAACTCGGGTTCGAAACCCCGCAGGAGCAAGAAAGTGAGATTTTTTTCACATATAAGAATGGCTTTCGCGACGAAAAATTTTGTCACCGTTGGGTCACTTTTGACGAGCCAAAGGGAATAATTTGTGACGAAATTTTTTGTCATCAAAAAAGCACAATAGGTGGCGAAGAAAATTTCGTCACCAAGTCATTTTTCCGTGACGAAATTTTTCGTCTCCAAAAGGCACTATAGGTGACGAAAAATAGATTTCGTCACCAGGTAGGAATCCTCGACAACCTTTAGTCGACAAATTTTTTTTCGTCACCTATATTATTTGTGACGAAAAACATACGATTTGCGACGATTTTCATTCGTCACCCAATGCAATTTTTCTTGTAGTGGTATGCCAAACTTACGGTTTCGACACCTCCCACTTGACCAACTCGCTACCTAATCACAAGCTAACCATATTAGCATACGACTCCATTGAAATGCTCAAACAAATTTATGATAACACCTCATAACATTTTACCAAGCTAACACATGCCAAAAAGTTAACCAAGTCACCAAACATCCCTAAGGCATTCAAACGAATGTTTAATATCGAGTTGTAGAGCTAACTAGGTATTAAACAATACCCAACAAATACAAACATGTCCATCTCAAAGACCTATATGTGTACCAAAGCATACATAAAGTTAGAGTAGCACTTAATCTCCAAAATCTATATGGAAACTTATAACCATTTCACCATATTTTGACCATAACTTCTTTTAGGATTAGAATTGGGTTATGAAACCTCCACCATTAGAAAGTACGTTTTGAGTACATCAATTTCGATATATAATTTGCCCAAAAAGGAGTTCGGATGAAAAAGATATGATCGTTCGAAGTTTCACAACAGTTGCTGAAAAGTTACCCGAGAGGTACAGGTACCACAAAAACTCAGTACGGGTACCCACTCAAAATCGACCCAAATGTTTCAATTTTGATCTGCCGGTACAGGTACCACCAAAAAGTGGTATGGGTACCGACTGGGTTTTTCAGCGAAAATTCAGTTTGTTCATCCTCCGATTCCCAACCTTTTCTCCACTCAAATCTCATCTAAAACCCACTAAAACTTCACAAAATCATGCTCAAACTCGTACATAACAAAGAGCTACTCAAGAACATCAAAACCCACGAATCAAATCAAGTTCTAAACACCAAATTCAAGGGATTTAAGACTAGGTTCTTAATTTCTCCAAGAACTCCAACCCACATCCAAATTAACCCAAGCCCATCTATTCTAGGCACGATTTCAACCCCCAAACATATGAACTCAACAAATTAAATATGAAATCAAACACAAGAAAACATGAATTACCATGTTAGGACTTCAATTCTAAGAAAGAATGATCATCCACAAGCAAATCCCCTTCTCTTCTCTTCTTCTTTTCTTCTCTTCTTCTCCTTCTCCTCTTCTTTCTCCCAGCGTCTCTCTCTCTCTCTCTCTCTCTCTCTCTCTCTCTCCACGAAAAATATCAGGGAAATGGGGAGGAATGAGATATTTAAGAAATATCTCCTTTTGAAAAATTATGTGGTGTAACCACACCACCCATCCACTTATGCAACCGACCAATAGCATTTAATTAAATTCCCATCAAATAATAATTAACCTTGTAAACACATAATTCAATTAAAATATGAGTTTAAAATATTAAATATCCGGGACGGGTATTACAGGCTTCATCCGAGCAGTTTTTGTTTGTTTTTTATTGAACGGTTCAAACAAAAACTGCTCGAATAAAGCTCTTGCCGGTCATTTTTTTTGCCAATTTCTTGAGAGTACCCTTAAAATCACGTTCTAAACACATTGAGCGACTCGGATCATTGAAATTCGATTGGAAAATGGGAGAATGTGTGTGTGTGTATGTGTATATATATACATATATATATATATATATATTTATTTATTTATTTATTTATCTTTTCAAAGTTACATCCACTAGAAATGAAATTTAATTCTAGAGAAAACTAAACTGATCGAGACTAGAATCAAAAAATGTTTTTGAAATTAAATTAAGTAAAAGAAAATTTGAAAGATCTAGCAGTTGCCTATCTGTCGATCCCTCTTCCAATTTATTCTTCGGCCATTTATAGGCTATTAGTGATCCGCCATTGGTAACTTCTTATTCGTGTATATATATTAATTAATTCTTCATTGTCCTGCTGGCTGGCCCATACTTTACTTCATCAATCACTCTCCTTAATTACAACAGCTATTTTGTTGTTGTAAACAACTAGAGTTTAAATAGAGTTTATAGAATTAGAGATTCCCGTTATTAATTGTATTTCAATAGGGAATTGATTTTGTCACTCATCTTTTCTCTTCTCTAACAACACTTTCCTTCTCTCACAAAAATCACCTAATAGAAACATAAAGGGGAGTGACATTAGAGAAAGGGGGAGTGGCAAAATCACTCCCCATTTCGATACTCCATCCTTCAAAAAAAATGAAAGGCCCATCTCTAGGTATTAATTTTCCAATTCTTAGATATTTATCAGAACAGTACATATGACTTCTGTATTATGAATTCATTTGTCCTAGAGTTAGTTTCATTCGAAAGATATTGAGAATAGCTTTTAAATGAGATCAACATTGCACACATTCAATGAGATTTTTCAAAAGAATAATCAAATTATAACATAATTTTCTATAATTGTAATTTTGAAAAATAATAATAACTTCGGAGTTTCCATTTTACAAGACTTGAGATTAAGACAAGGACAGAGCTAAGATTGTTATATTCAAACGGTTGCTAATTAAATTTTTTAAATTTTTCTTACGTATGATAAGTAATTCAAGAAATCTAACGAATAATGTTCTTCAAGGAAAATGTAACCACTTTAGAAAATACATATTCATATAAGAGGGAGCAATTATTTTCATTATATGATCATCTTTTAGTTTATTTTTTTAAAGTATGGATGGACAAATATAGTACGCTTGTAATATTTCATTTATATATAGTTTATAGTTTATACTATCATACATATAGCGATTTTAGCAAGGCTTGGATCCCCACCCTTGCACTTCCCTCCGTCCCTGGATAAAGACGCGAGCTACATTACATGTGGCCTAGCTACCACTATATGAATGGCAACTTCTCAAAACTCTTACCACGTTCACAGATATTGGTGCATAAATTCACGCACAGATGCATTTGTAACCAACGATCTGACACAAGTGAAACTATCATTATTTGAAGACTAGTACTCCACGTAAATTCAGAAGATCGAGGTTTCTCTTTTGCGGCATGACTACAAGAGGTTGTCAGGTTTCGAACTCAGAATGTCTGAATTTCCAGCTCATCGATCCCTTGTTATCACTTGAGCTACCCTTGGGCTTGACTTTCTCTTCTCGTTAGCACCCACCTAAAGCAACCAAATAAGGGTGGTTGGTTCTCTTACCATTTCCAAGTGCCACCAGTTTCAAGCCTTCCCAGCCTTAGAGGCTTAGACCATCAACACCTGCCTTTCTACACTCCATTAATCACTTACCAAAGATGATAAGACTTCTCCATGTAGGCTAAGTTCCAAATTCTCCTCCAACACCCAACTACACACTTTTGGTGGCAATGGCAAAATTACACCCCGCCCCCCACCAAATTTAACACTTCCACCGATCAATCTCCCCTTATTGTCTCCTAGTACAACACCAGTCCACTATAAATAGAGGTGACGAGTAGATCTGGCTTTCCCATCCCTTCTCAAAACATCGACTTTGGTACATCGTAGGAAGCAAAATAAAAATAAAAATGAAGTCCAAAGGTTATATTTTTGTAAGTCTAGCGTTTGCAGTTCTTCTCATTGGGTCGGCAGTGGCAGAGGAGGCCACTCCGAAATCTAAAAAAGAAGAGAAAAATGTGAAGGTCCAACCCAAGGCAGAGGATGAGACCACTCCTATGGCAGAGGAGACCACTCCTAAAGAAGAGGCAAAAGGTGAGCTTATATTTCCCACCTGATAATTTTACCATTTGAAAAAATTAAGCTTTTGGCAGCTTGTTTTGACAAGGGTTTTACCCTCATTTGTTGGCCAACTTCAAAAAATTCAGAGAAGACACACAAAAAAAAAAAAAAAAAAAGAAGTCCATGCAACTATTTTTGGTGCTTATTTTAGACTTTTGTCAAATTTTTAAAATTTAGACTGAATGATTTTACTTTATTTTACCTCTTCTGATCGAGACAAGGCCAACTTAGAAACAGTGTGGTTTGTACTGCTGCATAATACACAACTTGTTAACTTATTTTGGGTCAACATTTGCAGCGGATGTAGCTGATACAAACCGAGGCGGATGGGGAGGAGGCCGAGGCGGTGGCAGCTGGGGAGGAGGCCGTGGTGGCGGCGGAAGGGGAGGAGGCCGAGGTGGCGTACATGCAGGTGGTGGCGGCGGTTACGGTGGTGGAGGACATGGAGGAGGTCATGGTGGTTACGGTGGCGGGGAATGGGGAAATGACGGCGGTAACGGAGGCGGAGAATATGGAGGAGTTCATTATGGTGGCGGAGGATATGGAGGAGGAGGTCATGGCGGTTACGGTGGCGGAGGATATGGAGGAGGAGGTCGTGGCGGTTACGGTGGTGGAGGATATGGAGGAGGTCGTGGTGGTTATGGTGGCGGAGGACATGGAGGAGGTCGTGGTGGTTACAGTGGCGGGGGATGGGGGAATGACGGCGGTTATGGTGGCGGAGGATATGGAGGAGGTCGTGGCGGTTATGGTGGAGGGGGATGGGGGACTGAGGGTGGTTACGGTGGCGGAGGATATGGAGGAGGTCGTGGCGGTTATGGTGGTGGAGGATATGGAGGAGGTCGTGGCGGTTATGGTGGTGGAGGATATGGAGGAGGCCAGGGTGGTTACGGAGGCGGGGGATGGGGAGGCGGTCAAGGCGGCTACGGTGGTGGGGGATGGTGAGGAGGCCGCATGGCGGCGACCGGGGTGGTGGCCGGGAGGAGGAAATGCGTGAAGAGCATTTGTAACACAATAGTATATACCCATGTACCTATAAACATGACTAATGGAAATAACGTACATGGGGAAGAATATGAATAAGATCATGAACTAGTGGTGTTCATGCCCAAGGGTTTGATTTGATCCCTAAGGTTGACTACTAGCACTTTCTATGAGCTTTGTAATTAACTAGTAGTATAAACTTTATTGAAATGAAAGTAATACGGAGTATATGTTGTTTTATGCTCAGACTTTCGTGATCTAATTACGCAAAAAGTATGCTAATCTCTCCGTTCTTTTTTAAATGTTCACTATAATTTTGTACGTCATTTTCAATAGCTTATATTTCTCAACATATATTATGTTTTATGTTTTTTAACATTATTGTCTTATAAAAATATAAATTGAGATCTATCATACAGGATTTATATTGCATATTTTCAATAATATACATTGAAAAATATAGACAATTAAAAATGACACACAAAAATCATAGTGAACATTTAAAAATGGTAGAAGGGAGTATTTTCTTTGGGATAGCTACATATGACGTGAGATTTGGTTCTAGTAACATTCTGAAGATTAGAAATTGTCTATATCGAAAGGCACATCGCGAGACGTTCTGAGCACATATAAAATGAAATTATATGGTCTACAAACCAAACCATAATTTTCAGGAAATGCCACGTCATAATTATTTTATCAACATTTTTTATCACCACTTATTTAGATGGTTGTGATTGTTTATTTTTGAAGACGGCTCAGATGCGCGCTCGGATACCATGTGAACTATATCCAATTTGTACCAAAAAAATCTCCTAAGTCAATAATACAACGGTGAAGAAAACCTAATGACATAGTACAACCTTGTTCTAAACAGGTAACGCTTCAAGATTGCATGCAGTAGTACAAACAAACAACCGTCCAAAGGAGTGAATTCTCTCTTCTTTGCTTTGAAAGAAATCAAACTCTAACGGGTTGAATACATACATTTAATTTGCAGGCCACTGCGATCATGTAAAATAAATAACCAATGGAAGATAAGGACAAGCCGGCGTTTATTTCACTTTTTCCGGCGTCTAAAAAACGCCGAAAAAGTCTTGATTCCTTGCAGTGAGACAAGGAAAAGCACCAACTCTCTTTTGGTTAAACGGGACAATCAGTCCGGAGTCTTGAACAAGAGGCATTTAAAAACGTAGTTCTTATATCATATGTAAGTAAGTATCCAACTTAGAATTTATCATCATGAGTGCAGAAACTGCACAAACTCATAGTATTAACTTGGAAGGTGAAGATTAATCTCCGTGAGACAATCCCAGCAAAGAGAAATAGGGGAAATTACAATAACCCCCCTTTAACTACCAGCCGGTCACACTTTACCCCCTTTAACTACAAAATCTAACACTTAACCCCTCTTAACTACCAATTGTTTACCAGATGAACCTTCTGTTTGAAATGTTTGAAATCTGTTAAGGATTTGGATGGAAAGTGCTGCCACGTTGACAAGAACTCAATTATTGGACCAGTTTGCCCTCATCTCCCCTTTTTATATTAAAAAAAATGCTACTTCCAATTCTCTCTCTCTCTCTCTCTCTCTCTCTCTCTCTCTCTCTCTCTCTCTCTCGCTGCCAACTTCCAATTCCATTGTTGTGTAACTACAGTATCTTAAGCTTTTTATAGCTTCTCCACAGTCAATCGAAACCGCAGTAGCCACGTCGGATCCCGGACAGAACAAGGGTTTGGAGTCTCAGCTCGGCGTCGCTACCGTTTCAATGGAGCAGTTCGGCCCACAGCACTCGATTTCCTCCAGCGGCACAGAACAAGGTGTTGGATTGAAGGACTGGCTATAAATTAAGAAATCCGGCTTTGAAATTGTTGGCCGAGAAATCTAAATACTCCAAAGATTTGCAATTTGTGACCAGAAGTTGACCCAAAGACTTTGTCTCTCGCTATCGGCCATTGGAGGGGACGTCGCGGACCTGATCAAACTTCTGGTTGGCGTTCTCGGATAGGGCTCGAATGTCTTCGTCAGCCATATGTTCCGTCGGCCATCGACTTGCTGTGCTGCAATTTGGTTCCAGAGATGCGTGTGTATACATCTATATATGGAGAGAGAGAGATAGAGAGAGAGAGAGAGAGAGAGAGAGAGAGAGAGAGAGAGAGAGAGAGAGAGAGAGAGAGAACAGGACTATCAATTTTTGATTTCGGGTTTCTCTATCTAACAGGTTTGGATGTGGATTCGAGTTAGGGTTTTGATTCTGCTAAATAGAATTAGGGTTACGGTTAGGATTAAGATTGGGGGTTTGTAGTTTGTTGATGTGGTGGTTGTTGGGGGTTGAGAGAGTGGTGCGGAAGGCCGTGAGGCCTGATGTGGGTGTCGATGTTGGAAATGATGATGTTGTTTCTGCTATTGTTGGAATTGTTGAAAGAGGAGACGATGCTGGTGTTGTTGTCGTTCACACTGCTGCTGTTGTTTGTTGTAGCATTAGCTGCTGTTGTTTGTTGTAGCCAAATCGAGTTTTAGGGTTAAGGATGTTGTTGCTAAATCGAGTTTTAGGGTTATGGAAAGAATGGCTAATTGGCCTTTGCAAATTTGTGTTTTTGTGAAGGGTAAATTCGTAACTTTACGCCTCTCCGTCACAGAAGACAGACGGATAATGGTTTTCATTACTTAAAGGGGGTTAAGTGCTAAAAAAATAGTTAGAGGGGGTAAAGTGTGTCCGACCTATAATTAGAGGGGGTAAACAGTATTTTACCCAAAGAAATACTTAGCTTGACGCCTTTGTTGGGCTAGAAGTAGGGGTGGCAATGATCCCAACCCACCCACTCCAATTGTACTGAAAACCCAATCCACATATGAATTGGGCCACAATGAGTCCAAACTCATTTAGACTAAAATTCGAAATGAGTCTTAAATGGGTGGATTAAATGGGTCAACATATATTACCAAATAGATAATTCATCTACCACAATTACTAGCATCACTCCAAAAATTACTCATGCCCACCAAACTTATTAGTGCCACTCTAAAATTGCCAATGGCCCAGAAATTATTATTACCACCCCAAAATTTTAGTAATGCCACGCCATTAATTGGGTTAATGGACGGGTTAGTTTTGACTATTTATAGTGGGCCATATTGGGTATGGCTAGTAATTATAACACTAATGAATCATAAATGTATTAATAACCCATTAAAGACTCAACTCATATGCGATCCACTCAAATTGCCCCGAACCATCATTTTGACACCCCTAACTAGAAGTATGGCTTCCCATGTGGTACCGTAAGTCATTCGTTCAATTGTTTTTAGACAAAAAATATGATGGACCCATGTATTTGACTAGAGTAAAAGCGAAGAAACATATACTCCATCCGTCTCTATTTGTTTGCATTTTATGTAAAGTGGGGTCATTTTGACCTTAAATATTAAGGTGCTTCCAAGAATATTTTTTCGAATTTTTCGACACCATCCAAAAGTACTCGTTGAGATCTTTTCATTGGCATAGAAAAATTCAAAAAATTATTTCAAGAAGTAATTTATTTTTGGAATTCAAAATGGCACAGTCTCCCGTAGAAAGCAAACAAAATGGGACGGAGAGAATAATATCTAACGTTATATATCCGTTGAACATTTAATTCAATCTGTAAAACTCTCAACGAGATACTGATTTGTGATCTCTTTGGATATATATTCTATTAGATCCTCTTGTCCAGTCATATTAACGGAAGCTTATTTACTGTCTGGCTGCACATAATGCACCATGGATTTTGCTTTCTTTTATTACAATAGGTTCAAATTCCGTGCTCTTCGCTCGTCGCAACCATTAGATTAAGAAGTCCAAAGAAAGAAGGAAAAAAAAAAAAAACTGGAAATTTGTTTTTCTCAGACAAACACGGTGGCTCTGTTTCGGTGTTTCCCTTTCCAAGTGCCATCAGCTCAAGTCCTCCTCCTTAGACCAGCAACACCTGCCTTTCCTTCAGTCTATACCCCATTTATTTTACTTTTTGATAACTCAAGAGTTCGGGTTAGTTTACGAACACCTCGACGAATCCTTGAGGACCATTTCACTGTTTACTTGCGGCGCTCCCTATTAAACGCAGAGCAAAACTCTGCATGAACTGGTCCCAAAAAATTTTAATTAGCACACGAAAATTTTCTAACCTGAGACCTTATCTATGAGAAAGCAAACCGAAGATGATACAAGATTTTAGAACTCTTATGCTAGGAGCCAAATTCCCCCGACACCTAACGACGTTGCCGGTGACAAAAAGACTAACCAACTTTATTGTAGACTTGTCGCTATATATATATTGGTGAAGGCAATCTCTCTTCGCATTTCCCACCTCGAAAAATTTTCCAAATACCTTTGTTAGAAAAGGAGAGAGAGAAAATGAAGTCCAATGTTGCTGTTATTTTCTTTGGACTTGTGTTTTCAGTTTTCATTCTGATTACTCTAGCAGAGGCAAAGGAGACCATTTCTAAAGAAGGGAAAAAGGTTGATCTGGAAGCAGAGGAGGTGGACGGTAGGAGTTGTAAAGGAGGAGGAAAAGGAGATCTCAGAATCCACCCGATGATTTCGCTTTCGCAAGTCCTGGGGTTCCTCCAGTTTTTGGCAGTTTATCGTTTTCTTTTCGACTTCAGCAGTGCTCTGTTAATATATCACCTTGTAATCCTGCTTTTATTTTACCACAAATCATTATATCAATGAACTCAGAATGTGCAAATTCTCCATCCACCTATGAGATGGGAGTGGTATGATTTACCCTTTTCTTGAAATTTGCATTCGCATTTCACTTAGCTTCATCTATCAGTGGCCTTGACGAAATCTAACAATCAACTAACCGTATTTATGTGCTCTTTCTCCTCTCTTTTTTATCTTTCATCCCTCCAAATTCCAGTTCCAACAGGGCTGTGAGCACGCGTTGTGTGGTCCCTATCAGGCTCACCTCGGGTATATTCATTTGATTTGAATCGTTCATTGTTTTTTCTCGCCAATTAGGTGATTCATGCAAAAGTTCAGATTGATACACATTTATGTTGAGGAAAAGCCCAGCTAGAATGTGTTTATGCATGTAAGCTTTGAGAGAAAAACGCTTCAATCATTGATTGATATCCGATCAACCTAAATCTACACATGGATCACCTAATTGACAAGACAAAAAATAAACGGTTCAGATCAAATGAATGGACCCGCAGTGTGAGCGGTGGGGCCAATAAAGTCCACACCACACACATTGTGCATGCATAATCGACTCTGTTTCAATGAAGTTATTAAGCAACATTTCTTAACTAGCTCACTAGTCATTAATTACTTTTAAGATTTATTGTGGTTTACTAAAATCTATACATTAGCAAAGAAATAACTTCTTTTTTTTTTTCCATATGCACATCCAAGGTGTCTCTAGAACATGTTTGTTTCGTCGACCTTTAATGAAAGACATTTTGTACAATGTGATACATTAAAACTGTAAAATTCAATCGGGTGGAATCCAACTCATCTCGATCTTGCTCGCGGATATCAATAAAAAAAAAAAATCGAATATCTATACACATTATCTACAAATTTTAGCGACACTTGAACATTTTCCACTGCTAACAAGGCCAATTCCCAGCCCTACAAGTACTTTCGGTTCCAGATTTATCGGCCTGTCTCTGGTCTCTGTTTTCCTCTGTTGGGGAATAAATTTTTTTTTTTTCCTCGAGAAAATCTGTTGGGGAATTCTATGCCAACCACAAGCACCATTTGGTTGTGGTCAGGTAATAAAACTCGCACAGTGTGTTAAGAGGAATGTTGTTTACGAAGTTATGTATCATTATTAATTAAAGATAAAAATTTAATTCTGAGTCTCTTATTTTCTTTTCTATTTCCTGAAAATATCAGAAACAGAAACAGAGTTGAACGAAATTCACTAAACTAATTTCCGAGTAACGCAATCTTTTCTACTTTCAATTGTCATGCCAAAAATATCATATCGCATAATAACAACCAAATTGTGATAAACTTAAGAAAAGAAAGTTGTTAACTAAAGAGCAACTCTAATCGGAGATGCCAATCTGACGTGAAAAGTGTAATGTAAATTTTTGAATCTCAACCAAGGTCCAACCCAGCCGTCTTTGGGCATGTCAAATCAACGTAAATTTGACACGATGCCAATGTCCAACTCAGTTGTCTTTGGACATGTCAAATCCAACGTAAATTTGACATGATGCCAATGTCTAACTCAGCTGTCTTTGGACATGCCAAATCCAACGTAAATTTGGCAATAGGTAAGGTTGCCAAATTTGAAGCACAGAGGTCCAAGCCAATTTTGCTTTTGTTTGAAATTTGGACCATTAATGAGATTATAAAGTAGCCGAGAAAATGTAACGTCATGATTGGACGGGGAGGATTTGATAACAATTTAGAGATGTAAAAATATCACGTGAATCTTCAGATAATTTAACATTTGTAAATTTGAAGTCATTGGTTGGAGATACGCTATTAATTTTTCATATACTAGTAGATTTGCACGTGCTATGCGTGTGCGTATCTTGTCATTTCATCCATGCTATGCACATCATTTCCTCTTCTCTTGAACTGGGCTGTGTTTGGAAATTGTGAAAGGAAGTTGCAAATTGAAACCATCTTGTAAAAGAAAATTTAACAAGTGACCTAAACTGGAAAAACCAAAAAGAGACAGTTGATCAAAATTAACACACCAAAACCTTTAAATAGGGGGGAAATGATTAATGAGTGCATGTAGACATTCCATCAAACATCATACTACTAAGCAAGACACAAATTCATACATCAAGGAAATTGCTTCTTCTTTTTTTTTAGTTACACAGGGGTGTACCTTGTTTTTTTGACTTATTAGTTTTGCATTTTTGTTGGTGAAGTTATAGATACAAGTGTACAGTAAATCCCTAAAATAGTTAGGCATTTTTCGTTAGTGACACAATTTTTTTGGTGTTATACATTTTTTTTCATTTACCAGAAATTTCATGACCAATTTTTTTTTGGGTGCACCATTGGCTTCTCTATCCCCCAACACAAATTACAAACCTAAAAATGCTGCAATAGACACCCCAAGGACTTGGCTTTAATCTTGATTTTATTAAATCTTTAGCAAATCTTATGAACTTCTATGTGAATGTTTTGAATCATAATAATACAAATGTTACGAACTTTTACATATAATGTAACGAATTCAAAGCGATTCAAAGAGTTACATAGTGTATACACCCAAATAGATCGATACATCCAATTTGGCACGGGAATGGTCCAACGAAGTTAATTGGTGGATTTGAAAACTGATGGGCAGTGGCCGGTGGGAACCATTGATGTCAATGGTGAATTACCGAAGAAAATAGCAGATTGCATGAAATTGTAATTATTCATTAATGGCTTTTTCAGAATTGAGAAGTATGGTATGGATTGTTGTTTCTAAAGATGCTAATAAGAATAATTACTCCGTATACGTTTATGAGATGCATAATTACTTACTTTCGTGAGATTAGAGGGAAAAAAAAATGTTTCCAAAACATACACACACACAAAATATAAAAATTATTACTGGCCTATCGAGAAAATGTTGGAAAATGGAACACGAAAGATAATGAGAGCCGTGACCCACGAAAAATTATGTATGGCGCTTGAATCACGTAACAAATTATGTATGGCGCTTGAACCACCGTTACGTGAGAAATTAATTACTTATCAATAAATTAATTTATTGCAACATTCTTAATACGCGACATCTCTTCGATCAAACTTCAAAACAAAGTCACACCCCACATTCATTACACTAAAACAAAACCCTAAACCTTCAAGTGAGAATCAACCTCTATCCTCGCAACTCCTTTCTTCGCCTCCGCCGCCTTCGCCACCTCAACCTCCCCAACCACCAATCCTGCCACCTCCTCATCCTCCCCCTTCACCACCCTCTCCTCCGCCATCTCGTCCACGTAATTCGGATCCCTCTCGTCTACCGCCACAGGTGCCGGATCCAATTCGTTCTCCGCCTCCTCCGCCGGCCCCTCCCACGTGTACTTCCCGCCGTGTCCAGACTTCGGTGGTGGCCGCCTGTAAGGGAGCCCGTCCGACGGGTGCCGCTCCATCCTCTGCACGCCTTTGTCGACTAGCTTTCTCTCCACGTACTTGACGGTATCGATTTTGTGGGCGTCCAGTTCCACCTTTTCAATCTTCTTCTTCCCTTCTTCGTCTCGGGTCTCTGCTTTGATCGTTACAGGGCCTTTTTTGTCGTCAATGGGCTTCATTTTTTAGCCTTTTCTTGTGAGTTAAGAAATTGGTCTGTGCTTGTGGGTTCTATTTGTGCAGCAGATTAGCACGGGGTAGGGGAGAGAGAGATATATATATAGACAATAATAATATTTTTTGGGGAAAAACAGAGATGGTAGAAGGTGCTGGAAAATTGTGGGCATGTAAGGCAGATTGGCGGTGGGGCTAGAAGGTTCTGGGACTTGTTGGGACGGGAATACCCTTTTTGACATTACGTAATTACGTATCTTGTAACTCATGCTTTGCAAGTCGAAAAATTTATTCATTGTCCCACGAGCAAGGACACGTGCTGCTTCAATTATTCTCTTTATCATATATTTATGTGGATTTCATTACAAAGTATGTGGAGCTAACGCAAATGTGTTGTGGAAAGAGGGGTTGGGACACCATGTGTCCTTACCCTAGGGGTGCTGAATAATCTCTTCTCGAAGTCCGCCTGGTTTGAGTACCGAGGATTGCCATGCTTGTGATTAACAGTCTCCTTATTAATAGGTAATTTCTAGACTATTTGGTTCAAATCTTTTAGAGACTGTCTTATCTACAGAGTTACTGTAAACAGTCTATTTATAACACCAACCAATCTCAGTCGTCTATTTGCACAATCAATGACTGAGATTTATTTTCAATTATGATCGGTCACAATTAACTATTCTCCGAAAAAATTTCATTAACACTTATTTACAACACCTCCGTAAAGAAGATTTTCTCAGTCTTTTATCCAATCTCATGTACCAGGAGCGCTGTATTCTACTAATACGAAAAATGTACTTATTTTTTTAAGTAAGAATTAATTTTTGATTTAAAGGTAATGTATTGGAAGAGAATAACATATCTCGTAAAACGAAAAATAAATACTTCAATAAGAACCTTAACGAAATGAGATCTAAGTTTCTCACTCTCTCCTTAATCCCCCGCCCAATCAACCTGATAACCTCCCCCACATGATATACTCCTAATATAGTATTATATAGTATCCCGGATATATAGAGAAAACTAATTCTAGGATTATGAATCGTGAGAGCCATTTCGGAAACCTAATACTCCTAGTATTATATTAGATTAGAAATATAGTATGAGAGAAAAGATATGATAAAAGGGATGATATGTATATAGCCGTGCTTTTCATATCCGGTCGCCCGGATTTCAGTATGGTCCGGATTTGGGTCTTGGCCGTTGGATCTTTTCCATCCAATCCAACGGCTATAGAAATAAAAGAGAAATAAAAAGGGATTTCCCCACTCCGCCCCTTCAGCCCCATTTTGTTCTCGCCAAAGAAGAGAAAAAAGGAGGCGATTGTGTACAAAAGATCCACGCGAAGGCAACGACTGTATATGAACGACGGCCCAAGGTGTCTCTCTCTCTCTCTCTCTCTCGTTTTAGGTGCTAATTTCTATAATTAAAAACAAAGGCGACGATATACGAGCAACCCAAGCAAAGACGACGAACGACGACCGAAGCTAAGGTGTCTCTCTCTCTCTCTCTCTCTCTCTCTCTCTCTTTTTGTATGATTATCGAAACCCTAATGATTTTAGGGCTAATTTCTGTGATTTGTACACAGAGGCGAAAATCCAAAGCCGATATTAGTCCTAAGGTCTCTCTCTCGTTCTTGTTCTTTGTGATTTTTTTGCATATTCTCGGATATATGAGTGAATGAATCTATTTTTGCAATATGGGAAAAAAAAAGTTTATGGAGATGTCCTCATTGATGTTGGAAGTTGGAACTGGTTTTTATGAATCAAAGATGATAATTTGTGCTAGGGCAATTAAACTGGTTACTATTTGTACTATTTGATCTCAAAGAAAGGGGAAAATTCTAGTATTTATGGTAGGGCAATTAAATTGATTTTTTTTTGTTGTAATCTTTGAGTTAATGTCTGCCATTGGCTGCCATTGGTAGGTTACTCATAAGTAGTTGACAATTTGATAAAATGGAAGAACAAGATCGAACCAATGTTGATCCAACCCCCTTGTTTCGAGCACCACCACCGAGGTATCTCTCTCCCTCTCTCAAAAATTTGTTGCATATTATAGCATAAAGGGAGACACATAGATTGGTATTTGTTGTAAATGTTTGTTTGCATGTTAGTAATTATTTTCTATTTTGATTTTTAGAATGCAATCTTTGGATGACATAGCAGTATCACCATCACCATCCCAACCGCGTCAATCATCTGTGAATTCTTGTCAAGAAATTTACACTCCTCAAGTTAAAAATAAAGTGATACCGAAAATTGACCAACAATTTCTCAAATTAGACGACGTTTGGAAATTTTACAACGAGTATGCTAGACAAGCTGGATTTAGTGTCCGAATCAATTCTACTAGGTTGGTGAGAATGGTAAAGTAATAAGGAAGGAATATGTTTGTTTTAAAGGAGGGGAGAGGAGAAATTTTAAGGCCACTAAACGGCGTCAGGGTTTAACTAGAGACAAATGTGGTGCAAAACTTGCTGTCGTGAGAAAATGTGAAGTGTTTGTTGTATCAAAATTTGTCGAGAGTCATAACCATGAGCTTACAATGCCAAGAAATGTGCATTTGTTAAAATCTCATCGCCGAGTATTAGCTGCACAAAAAGCTTTAACGGAACAATTATCAGCTGCTAATGTACCAACTTGCCAACAAATGAGTATTTTTGAGTTGCAAACGGGGGGTATTAAAAATGTTGGATTTTTACCACGAGATCTTTACAATGATAAAAGAGATAGGAAGAATGTAGTACATGGTCATGACGCGAACATGTTGTATGAGCATTTCGAGATGGAACAACAAAAGAATCCGGGCTTTAGGTTCACATTCGAGAGAGATGATAAGGATAGAATGACTCATTGTTTTTGGGCGGATGCCACCTCTAGAAAGTCATATCAATATTTTGGGGACGTGGTAGTTTTTGATACTACGTACTACACAAACAAATATTCCTTGATGTTTGCACCTATATTGGGGGTCAACCACCACAGACAGATAACACTTCTTGGGTGTGCATTCTTGAGTGATGAAAAAACTGACTCGTTTGTGTGGCTCTTCAATGAATGGTTAAAAGCGATGCCAGGTGGACCACCCAAATTGATCATAACTGATCAAGATCCGGCGATGACAAGAGCAATTTGCTTGACGATTTTCTAATCCTAAATTAATGGGTTGCCCCAAGCGTAGGGCTGAGATCGACGCAGCACAATATCTGGTAAGTCCGGAGTCGAATCCACAGAGACGGTGAAGTGTGTGTTGTGGAACCTCGGGTTGTAGAATTAAAATATCTCTTAGGTAGCCACCCTTAATCTTTTGGTTGATTGATTAACTAATGCTACTGATAAATTGCTTAAATGATTAAAAAGAGAGGCACGGTCGTAGGGAATCCGGCGCTCGCTACCCAATCAGAATCCACTCGCTTTTCATAGTTCTAAAAAAATGGTTAAATTTAGGGAGAATTGGAAACTCCAAAGAATGCGAATCCTAAGGTTGCCGGTCTCGTACACAGCGGCGACCAGGTTTTGGTCCTCCAATCCTGCTCACATGAGCCCTGGCAATGCCTCGGATCGTCCAACGGATGTAGTTTTCACCAACTAAATTTATTTAATTGAATTAATGTGCAGAAAATTGCGAGATGAATCCTAATTGGGTCGCGGCGCACCTTTACCCAGCGACCAAACCTCAGAAAAACTACTCACTCATTATTAAAAATAAAAAGAAAGAAAATAAACTTTAACTTGCATCATGCTTGGAAACAAAAATTAAACAAAGGATTAAAACTAAAAAGAGAAACACGAGCAACTTTAATTAAGAACAAAACGTGATACGAGTTACCGGAAGATGTGTCTTTGAACAAAACTTGAAAGCTTCAAAAGAAAAGAGCTCTGGAAAGAAAGAACGTGAAAAGAAAGTTGCTCCTAAACAGTACGAACCCTAAAAACAAAGTTCTCTGGGGTATTTATAATAAAACCCCTATATTCGGAATTAAAGAATCGAATAAACAATCCTTATTTTCGTTGCGGCCGTCGATTAAACAATGATTAATTCCGTTGTGGCCGTCGGTATCGATACATGAATTGGGAGCATCGATGCCGTTATTCTTTTCTTCCGTGGACCAATTCAAAATTTCATTGTATCGATACATGGGATTTTAGTATCGATGCCCAAGTTCCTGTTAGCCTCTGGATCGCTCTTGCAACTCATTGTATCGATACAAGCCATGGTCGTATCGATACCGCCCGCTACAGTGGCCATCTTTCGATCCTTGCATGGGTTTTGACCACCCGACATGCAAACGACGTCACCCGATGTTTACGCCTCCGCTTTGGCATCCCGGCAACGTATGAACCGGCCTCAAAACCACTCATTCTAACCTTGGCGCTAAAACCACCCTATTACCTGTGGAAATAATAAAAACACAAAACCAAAGCAAAGCACGGCATCAAGTGGAAAATGGAATAAAACGTGCCTCTAATGCGCTAATTTGCTCTACTTAGGTGCTCATATCCAAGATATCACGCACCTATCACAATTGCTTCTGCTCTTCCAAATACGTTTCATGGATATTGTATTTGGCACATTGTGAGCAAATTTTCTGAAAAAATGGGTGCACTGTTGTATAAGGAACATTAAGATGAGTTGAAGAATTGTATATGAAATTCTGAAACACCTGGAGAGTTCGATACAAGATGGGCAACTATTGTAGGAAATTCTAAGTTGTCTAGTAATAAATGGTTGCAGGACATGTATGAAATTCATGATAGATGGATTCCCGCATATACGAACCACATGTTTTCTACCCATATGACTAGTAGTCAACGGGCTAAAATTTCTCATTCGTTTTTCAAGAGGTATGTGTCCAAAGAAAATTCAATGATGGATTTTCTGACGCGATTCAATAGGGCACTTACCAAAATCTGACATAATAAATTGGATTTGGACCATAAATATGTAAATGAGAAGCCTCAGTTGAAAAATCTCGTGGGCAATGGAAAAGAGAATGAGTGAAATATATACATGGAGCATATTTGAGAGGTTTCAAGAGGAAATCTTTCAAATTAATGCATATGTGGTTACGTTCATACGCGAGAATGAACATCAGTGTTTGTGGAATGTTCAGAGAGAAGAAATGGAAGGTGCGAGAATTCGTGAGATTTCAGTGGATAAGTCATCAAACCGTGTCAATTTTAGCTGTAAGATGTTTGAATTCGATGGAATTCCTTATCGGCACCTGTTGGCGTACCTGTTTCGAATGCAAATTAGGGAACTCCTTACTGAATATATCTCGCAGAGGTGGACGAAGACAGCAAAAGCGGGTAGGGTGATGGATGACTTAGGTAGTGATGTGAGAGAAATATGTAACAGTTCACTTCTTGTGAGGCGACAAGGGCTCTTCCAATTTGCTTGTACAGTTATCGATGAGGCTGTATTAGATGAAGAAGAAAATGAAGTTGTGCGAGAAGCTTTGGAATCTAGTCAAAAGAAGATTGCATTGATGAGGAGTGCTCGCAAAGATGGTTCAACGAGTTCTATCCAATTGGCTTCAACAAGTCATATCCAAGTGCCTTCTTCTCTCGAAAGCCAACATAATTTGAAAGAACCACTACAATTTAGGGCAAAGGGTTGTGGTAAGCATTTGAAAGGAGGAAAATAGAAGGCCATCAAGAAGATGAAGAAATGTAATGGTTGTGGGTTAACGGAGCAGTCGCATGACAAAAGGAATTGTCCAAAGCTTATAAACATGTAAGTGGATGTTAATTTGTACTATGAATTTCATGGTTTATGCACGGAATACATCTTAATTGTTGTCTTATTTTATTAGGTCTTCACAAGATGTTAGGTTGAGTGATGACGATGACGAGGACGACGTTAACGATGAGTGTAAGTGTTTGTGGCACATCTATGTTTAATTCTTTACTTGTGCTTGTGTTTTGTTTCATCTATTCATGTTATTATCTTTTTTGGGTTGCGGGATGGAATAGTGATTCAAATAGATCTATTGGAGCGATGATTGAATAATAGATCGAAAAGAAGCAGTTAGAAGATGGCCAAAATAGTTCCTATTGTTTCCAAAACATATCGTTTCCAGCTATTAGAAAATTTGGATTGGGATCTGATTATGTAAGATTTCTTTGCAGATGAACGACTGAATGATATTGTGGGAAATGCATCTTATGTAGCTCCTGAGGTTCTACATAGTGTATGAATGTATTGTCTGAGTAGTGTAGCTTGCTTTTCATGTGGTTCCCAAGTGTGGTTCATGGACTTACACGCATTGTGTATTAGCTATTTGTGGTGGACCGGTGGTTGTACTATATATAATAGGTTAAATTAGGGGTCTACAGTAAAAATGTAATCTTTTGGTGTTAATCATGGCTAGCCAATAAGATGGTATCATGGTAGATAATTGAAGCCCAAGAAATACCATTAGATTTTGACACGTAAAATGTTAGAAGAGTATGTTATAATACTGGCCATGCTTATGGTCCAGAATGTTGAGAATTCAAGAGTGGATTAAAGAAAAACACGCTTGGTCATGATTAGCTGTAGTGTATGCCTTCAATGAGTGGAATGAAAAGCTAGATCCACGTAACTGTCCTCGAGAAGGTGGGAAGTAGAAAAGTAACAACATTATACTAGTTTGTCTTGTGAACCATAGACTAGATGGTGGTCGAAAATTAGCTAAACATGTGCTTAGTTCTTGGATTCGATTAGTGGTTCCCAAATACCCAAATACCCCAAATTCCCGTTTACTTATTGAATACTTAAACAAAACTCAACTATGTCGTACAATAGGGATACCAAACAGAAGAATTGGTGATGAACTATGTAAGCCAACTGCACGGAACTATATATCTGGAACCACAACTCTTTCAAAAACTTTTATTCTCAATGCAAAACCTACGAAAACATGAATCTGAAGAATTTGCTAGCTCACACTAGAATGTTTCTGAGTACCAACATGCTACTAGAATCTGATGCACAAAACCAGCCATAGCAGCCTTTACAACGGTACTGAACTTGACTAGTAAAAAGAAAGCAACCAATTGCTGGTGAATTACAAAATCCTATAATAGTGCCAACACAAAATCAAATGTTTCCGTTAGAATAAACAGAATGTTGTCAATTACTTGCCATATCTGAATTTAAAAGTACAGCGCGCAACTCATTTACCAACCAAAAAAAAAACCAACGACTACAACAAATACAATATTTGCCATCACAGTCAAAACGTACAATACATTTTGAGAACTAAAGTTTTAAACTACCGGTTATAACAACTACGAACGAATATAAATTACATTCACTGAAGAAGTTCAATGATAGCCACTACCAAGGCTAGCCCACTTAAGAATTGAAAGACAATCAGCATGTGCTTTAAATTAGCAACGGTGACTTCCATGACTTCAACACGTACATCATTCTTTACTATTTTCACCTCTGGTGCAACATGTGGGCTGGGTTCATGACACTCAATTTGATAGCACCAGTCCCAGTACTCGCATTTGTCTTTATCCTTTGCATCCTTTGGACACTTATAGTAGAGCCTTCCCGGATTCTTTTCTGACTCTGAAATATACACAGCAGCTCTCAACCCACACCAACATGTCTTGTTTTGAAATGTAGGGTGACGAGATTGAATGGTACTCTTGTTGCTTGATAACACGATTACTGCAGACACTCACACAATGTCTACACACACTCGCACAAATTTCCAACACAGCTGAAAACTAGAAATAATATAAAAAATTTAGGGAGGTAGTGTTTGGCTCAGAAAAATTTCATCATAGCCAAATAAAGTGGCTCAAATAAATCGAATGTTCAAGACACCACTTTTTTAAGGCACTAAGGCGGCAACATTAGTTGTCAAGCTGACCATCTAATGTTTCCAAGCCTTAGTACACATTATATATACAGTTCTTTTCATGTCCAGTCGTCGGGATTTTCTTATGGTCCGGATATGTGTCTTTGCGGTTGGATTGGATGGAAGAGATCCAACGGCTGTGGAAGTAAAAGGGTAATAAAAGGAATTTCGCACCCCTCCAGCCCCATTTCTGCGTTTCGTTTCACTGCAAGAGAGTGAGAGGGAGAAAGAGAAACGGAGGCGACTGTACACGAACGACCCAAGCTCAAGTTGAGAACAAAGACAACGAACGATCAGAGCTACGATCAGCCCTAATGTCCAACACAGCTACAACTACAAATAACTTATAACTTTTCAATTTAGATAGGTAGTTTTGGCTCAGAAAATTTTCATCATAGCCAAATAGATGAAATGTTCATGACACCACATTTTTAAGGCACTAAGGCGGCAACATTAGTTGCCAAGCTGACCATCTAATGTTTCCAAGCCTAAGTACACATTCCATGTTAATTTATCATCAAAGCCAACAAATAGGGCCAAACAAATTTGGAAATAGGGGCAAACTCTTCCAATGGCTCAGAAAATTTTCATCATAGCCAAATAAAGTGGCTTAGATAAATGAAATGTTCACAACACCACATTTTTTAGGCACAAAGGCGGCAACATTAGTTGCCAATTGACCATCTAATGTTTCCAGGCCCAAGTACACATTCCATGTTAATTTATCATCATAGCCAATAAATAGGGCCAAACAAATCTGGAAATAGGGGCAAACTCTCCCAATGGCTCAGAAAATTTTCATCATAGCCAAACTCATAGAAAATTCGGACCATAATAAAATCCGGGCGACTGGAACTAAAAAGAACTGATATACAGATCACAGTTCTAAATGATACACTGATAACACCAACCAAACCCCACTTCAAAATTCTCTGGCCAAAATCAGCATAAGTCACACACGAAAATCAATCCAAATAGCAACTGATCATAAGAAAATCCAACGGCTCAGACACAAATCCGGACCATAAATGCCCCAAATCGGATATCATACTATTAGGGTTTCGAAAATCATTCAATCAATAGAAATCAGCCATCCCGAGATCGAAAGAAATCACCACACAAACAAATTACAAAAATCAGCCTCTATTCCTTATTTAGGGTTTCGAAAATCAAAGATATACTGTTAGGGTTTCTAATAGAGAACGAGAGAGAGAATGAGAGAGAGAGTGAGAGACCTTAGCTCCGATCGTAGCTCTGATCGTTCGTCGTCGGCCATTCCGAGATCGATTGAAACCACACAAAAAATCACAAAAATCAGTTCAAAAATCACATGAATGAGAGTGAGAGAGAGAGAGAGATAGAGAGAGAGACCTTAGCGCTGACGTTCGTCGTCTTCGATCTCAGCGTGGGTCGTTCATATACAGTCTCATCCGTTCTCTTTCTCTCTCTCTCTCTAGAACGAAACAACGAAATGAGGCTGAAGGGGGGTGGAGTGGGGAAACCCCTTTTTATTTCTCTTTTATTTCCACAGCCATTGGATTGGATGGAAGAGATCCAATGGCCAAGACCAAAATCCGGACCATACTAAAATCCGGGTGACCGGATATGAAAAGCACTATGTATATAGAGGGAAGATAATATAGATGGTTTGTTTGAGTAATTTATAGAAGAGGGGATATGTACATTTTGTGTTAGGATGGACATTATCAGCAGATAGCTATAGAATTTAAAGAGAACGGTGACATCTTCATAATTAAGAAGACGGAAGTGAAAACAGATATAATTAATAACACCATTTCCCCCTATCCGAGCGGATACAATATCATCCGGATATAAGAGCATCCGCAATGGGTTTGTTAACTAGTGTGTTAATTGTGTGTGTTAAGATTTAACAAACAAAATTGTATTTTTTGTGTCACAATGCTTGTGTGCTAGAGTGTGCTAAATGTAGTAGTGTGTTAGCATGGTTATCAAGTTTAGCAAAGAAGTTAACAAACAATATGTGGGTCCTATTCCTATAAATTCAAATTTCAACCATAAAACATAAATGCCCACATTAATTTCTTTTTTGAAAACTTACCGTTAGCTTGCCGTTGCCTTTTTCACTGTTTTCCTATATATGTGTTACACCAAAGGCTAAAAACCATCCTTCTCATCAATGGATCCCACTCACTTGAATAATTTTGACCACTTTGAGCCCCAGCCATATGAACTAAACTCATGTGTTAACTTTGTTCCATACCACCAGTTTCTTTCTGAATCATCTCAAATCCCTCCTTATCAATCTTCTAGTAGTGATTTACAACCTCCAACATCACAAAAGAAGAACAAGGCTCAAGTCCAAACTGCAAGGAAACAAAATTGGAGCAAGGAGGAAGATGAAACTCTTTGCAAGGCATGGTTGCGCGTCTCCGAAGATGCGGCTATTGGTACAGACCAAGCAAGAGCAAAGTTATGGAACCGTGTCTGCGCCGAGTTTAATAACATATTGGGTTATGAGACGGGAAGAATTAGCAAGGGATTGATGCACCGTTGGGCGATCATTCAGCAGCACGTTAACAAATATTCCAGTTGCGAACGAACAATCGAGAGGAATCCAACTAGCGGCTGTAATGCTGAACAATCGGTAAGTTTTCTGTAATGTTAGTTATGCATTTAATCGAAAGGAGATTAATTTCAAGTCTTATTTTTATTTCTCCAAATTGAGGCTGCAAAAGATTTGTATTACAGAACAAATGGTCATCAGTTTAAGTGGTATGGGTGTTGGCTAATTCTTAAAGATACCTCAAAATGGTTTCATCATATGCAAGAACAAGAAGGCAGAAAGGAAAAAATTGCACAACGGAAGAAACGTGAAGGTACTTTAGATGTTGATGAAATTGTATGTCCCTCTAATCCTTCTACTCCGGTAACACCATCTTCTGTTGGTGCACCGATTAGCCTTGATGATAACATATCACCACTCAATGATGGACCAACTGATTTACTAAGACCCACTGGTCGTAAAAAAGCAAAGAATCCACGCCGAATGAAGAAGGGCGATCAGTCGGAGGGTGTAAACTTTATCTTCTCAGAATTTAGCAACATGAGGAAGGAGCAAAAAGAACTTGTTCAACAAGAGATTTTTATGGCAGTTGAACGAGAACGAATGAAAATTCAAGCTAAATTAGAGCAAGAGCGCATGAAGATTGCAGCAAAACGTGAACAAGATCAAATTAATTTTGAGAGAGAGATCATGTTGAAAGATCCAAGCATGGTCACCACAGAAGAGGGGAGAGCTTGGGTAATTGCACAACAGAAGGCTATTTGGGCTCGTGTGAACCGAGGAGGTGGCATTGGAGATGGCTCAAGTGGCAATGTTTAATCTGCACTATCAAAACTTAGATTTCATGGATCATTACATTTTGTTGAGGTCAAACGTTGAAAAATTATGGTTAAATTGTTGAGAACCATTCTGATCTAGTGGAGAGTCTTCTCTATATTTTGGCTATTAATCAAAGTCTTCAGCATTTTATCACAGCTAAACAAAGTGTTGATTAAACATATTGAAATGGACTAACATTTTGAATTGCATGATCACCAAAACATTTTGCTTAAGCTTGAATGGCAAATAGAGAAATGCAGTAACATTTGAAATAGCTTGATCACCAAAATGATTCCACAAATGTTCCATGAGATCGACTTTAAGCATTGCATTTGTCTCTCTATTGCGAATTCTACGAAGGCGAGAGAAGACATGTGCTGCCAAAACCTGGGGGTTTCGAGTGTATTCTGTAGGGGAGATAGCCTCGTCCGGCGGAGGTCTCCAGCTTTCAATATCAGCGCCACCCTCGTCTTCAATGATCATATTGTGTAGTATTATGCAAGTTTTCATTATTTTGCAAAAGTCATCTTTTTTCCAATAACGGACTGGTCCTTGTGTTATGCCCCATCTGGACTGCAACACACCAAACGCTTGTTCAACATCCTTCCTCGCCGCCTCTTGTTTTTGAGAAAACAACCTCTCTTTTACCATTGTCGGGTGTTGAATGGATTGGATTAAGGTTGCCCATTGCGGATATATACCATCCGCGAGGTAATATCCCATTGTATACTGGTGCTCGTTCACCACATAATTAACCGGAGGCATTCTTCCATGGATGAAGTTGTCAAAAATTTGGGAATGTTCTAGGACATTCACATCATTATGGGAGCCTGCCATTCCAAAAAAAGCATGCCATATCCAAAGGTCCTTTGATGCTACTGCCTCTAGTATAAGAGTAGGTTTATTGTGATGCCCCCTATGCGTGCTGCGGGACAATTTTTCCATACCCAATGCATACAATCTAAAGACCCAAGCATTCTTGGAAAACCTCTCTCCTCACCTTCATGAAGCAGCCTTGCAATGTCATGTTCGTTAGGTGAGCGGAGATATTGTCCCTCATACAACACAATGACGGCATCACAAAAGTGCTTCAAGCTCTCAATCGCAGTACTCTCGCCAATCTTAAGGTACTCATCACAATGATCAGCCGAAAATCCATATGCTAGTATACGTATTGCAGCTGTCATCTTTTGTATAGAAGAGCAGCCTAACCGTCCGATGCAATCTTTCCTTCGGACAAAATATGCATCATAGGCTTCAACGTCCTTCAAAATGCGAAGAAACAACTCTCATTGTATCCGATATCGTCTGCGAAAGTAGTCTGGCGGATAGGTACAATTCGCCACAAAATAGTCTTGCCATATTTGCCGATGGCTTCCCTCTCGATCTCGCTTTATGTATCTCCTTCGAACCGGAAGTACGAGTTTTGCAAGCATGTGTATTGGAACAACTAAATTCATCATCTTTTTGCATTGGTCGTGTATAGGCCCGGGAAACAGTAATTTGATTGTCATCGGATGAACTTTCACTGGAAGAAGAACTTGAAGGAATAATTGAATTCATGATCAATGTTAATGTAATTGGCAATTTCCGGATGCGACAAACCGTTAGAGTCTGTATTTATTCTTTTTCCAGTTGGGTTTGGGAGATGATTTTATTTTGTCTAGATTAGATACTCCGCACGTTGGTTCAAGAGTTGATAACAAAGGCCGTGCCGTGCATTTTGCTTGGAAAGGTATATGCATCTCATGTGCATTTAGCTTAATATTTTTCCATGCATCATTAAAGGTTTTCAATGTCTTAATCTTTTATGAAATATCATGTATGCACTAACTTTATATTATTGGCCTTGTTTTATTTGAAGGGAAATTTTGTCTAAGGCCTTTTAAGTGCTTGCGCCTTAGTAGCGCCTTAGCGGCACCTTACCAGACTAAGGCCCTTGCACGCGTGTTAAGAGAGCCTTAGTAGTGCCTTAGCCGAGTAAGGCCCTTGTGCGCGTGCTAAGAGCGCCTTTGTAGGGCTCTCCAAGATTTTTCTTGCTTGGTCATATATAAGCTTGTTTTTCATTATTCTAGGATATACAAGAGTGATATAGCCCACTTTAGAGAGAGAAAACATTATCTCTTTTGCTCTTGTGCTTTCATTTGCATTTGGATGATTTGAAGCTAGCATTCAATCATCTTTGTTCAATCTAGAGAAATACTTTCTTGATTCATGTATTCTCTCTAGTTTGATTCTTTTGGATAAAAAATCTTCTCTTTACAAAATCCATACTTTCATGCCTATGATACTACTTGGCCAGATGATACCGGAGCCGTGGTGAATGGAGATCGAGGCGTTGGACTCGTGGTGGCTATGGGATCAAGAAGGAGTTCGGGGAGCTACATCAAAGTGGTGGAGTTAGGGTAAGCTTTTGGGGTAAAATTGTTATTCCTCTCTTAGCACTTTGTAAACCTTTTGATCTATAGCAATTTTGGTAGTTAGGCTGTGGTTTTATGCTTAGGGTGTGATTGACCCTAAGTAGTTTCCACGTATATCTCGGTGTTTGCGTTCTTTAAATTAATTGCTCTTAACTTGTATTATTAATTTGGATAGAATTGGCATGGAGTTTGGATAGTAGCTTGAATTGTTTAAGTTGGTGGTTGAGTTAATCTTAAATTGGTCGTCCTATTCACCCCCCCCCCCCCCCCCCTCCCCCCGAGACTTTGTAGTGCATTAGATAATTTCAATCAAGAATAGAATTATATGCAATGAAAAAGGCAGAAGCTGCTAGAATTTAGGCAAAATAAAGAAGGCAATGAGATTTCATGCTCTGAACATAATTCTTATAAATGGGATGGGGAGTTGGAGGATCATAACCGTTGGCCTTTCCTTCATTACAGAAAAATGACGTTGGTAAAATAGCCGTTGTAAAAGTTTTTATTATAGCCACTGTTTTGACATTATTTTAAAGAGTTAACACACTCCTAACTAATCCATTGAGGTACTCATATATATACTAACACACTCTTAAGTAAACATACACTTATGGGACCCATTTTTTATCCTAACACATACCTTAACAAACATTTTGATACACAAATATAACACACCCACTGTGGATGGATGCTCTAAGTACTTCAGAAATTTGGCCTCTTATAACCCCGTGGCAAACGACCATTAATGTGTAGCAATGATATTCCAGGAGAACTTCAAAGCATTAACCCACTCATCAGTACTTCTCAATAATGACCATGGACCAACCAGCCCTGCATGTGCAAATTAATTGAACCCTACAGTATAAAAGGCGAACTAAAAATTGTTGGGTCAATCAATATGTTGGAACAGTTTAATTAACTCGACAATGGAGGACAACCGGAGAGAAATGCGGGCAAAGGCTTCATTTGAGTTATCCATAGGCTGGCGTTAATGCCACGACATATTATAGTGTACGTCACGACATTGAATAGTTCTTTTTACGCCTTTGCCCTCTCTGCAGATTGGTTTTGTTCTTGGTTTTAGGTTGGATGTTGGTTTGGTTGCCATGGCGGTAGAAGAGAGAAAAGCTAGGGGGACACCCAGTACCTCAATTAGTTTCCTGGCGGTTTTGTTCTAGTGTTTTGAGAGGAAAAAAACACAGAAAAGAGCAACAGCCGAGTAAAGAGTACATGGAGAGCCGAAAGGGCATAAAGGTCAGACACTGTCAATAGTTGTGGCACTAACAAAATGGATCGTGGCATCAACCACAAAACAAGTCGATTGTGTATGATTTCTTTTATAGCAACAAAAGTTGAGCTAAAAAATCTGTTCTTGTTTTGTGTTTTGATAACTCAAGTGTCTGAACCAATTTATATGCACGTTCACTAGTTTTGTGTTTTGATAACTCAAGTGTCTGAACCAATTTATATGCACGTTCACTAATTGCACGGATCAATTAATCCCACTGTCCACTAGCATGGCCCTCCAATTAAAGTAAGAGCAAATTTTTTGTATGAATTGGCTTCATCCTCGAAGAAGTTGATGAGAGGATGTAAACTCTTAAATCACAAACCTTAATCATTAGTCCAACTAAAGGTGTCCAATGCGCCTTATTGTGTGGACCTAACAAATTTATTTTCATGCCTATTGTGTTTGTATCGTATCGTGCCATGTTGTGCTATTTCAAAATATCCTCAATTCAGCTTGGTCCACATCACATCAATACAAATCCTAACATGTCGTGCCATGCCTATTCCGGTTTCCGTGCACAATCGGACCTTGTGAAGCTAAAAACTACTTCGAAAAAATTGCTTATCGTTAAATATTTACAATTAAAATTAACACATGCATTTAATTCAAAAAATACAGAGCATTGTATTGATTGTTAAACTTTGTATTTCTTAAAATCAAAAATAGAAAATTAATGAAGTGAATACAATACTTTTCCACAAATCTTAGGCTTTTTGACTCATTCCTTTCAAGTTTTGAAGTTCAAGACGTGCATCTTCTCAATTATTTTGAGTTTTATATGAGTATTTTTGTAAGAAAATAAAAAAAAAATCTCATATCTGTGTTGTGCCCTTACCCGTGCCCATGCTTCACTGTGCCCGTGCCCATGCTTCACTGTGCCTGTGCCCGTGTCCCGTGGCTAGTGTGCTGCGTTTGCCCCGTGGCTAACCCACCTTAGTGTTAATGCCGTCCTTGTTTGGGATTTTTTTTTTTTTTTTGTCACCTTTTGAAATTTGAAGTTTTTGAGCTAAAAGTCCACTATTTTTGTACGAATTTCAATGGAGTTTGATGACTTTGACCCCACGGTCCCCCCCACGAGAATTGAAGCAAGAGAATGGCCTCACTGAAAATCCAACAATAGATTTCCAAATGCCTGATTTATTGCCGAAAATTGCTGAGATGTTTGATTCCAGTGCCTTACAATAATCCGGACCCTGCTCTTGCTTGAGCTATATATGTTCCAATATTTATATTATTCAAACTACCTTAATTAGCACAAAAAGGTTAAGAATGCCCAATATACAAACTTTCCTGCTTACAAAATTTACAACACAGTTGGCGTCGCCTCCGTGCTCAACCAATGTTCGAGATTAAAAAATATAAATCCAACGGTTGAGAGAAAACGAGAGCATGGATGTTTCCGACATCGGACCGGGTCATCACAGCCGAGTCTGAATATTGAACAGAACCGATTACTAATAGAGAAAGGACAAATTGCGCGGACTCCAGTTCCGACCCAACGCTACCGAGGAGCACCTGTCCTCGTCGTAGTAGTAGTAGTAGTACCAGTATTATTGTTGTCCAAACGCAAAAGCAAAGAGAAATCGAAAGTGAATTCGGTCATTTAAGTCATTGACAGTTGTGGGAGAAGACAAAGAGAACACCCCCAACGTGCGAAACAGGAAAAGGGTCCTTTCGGAAAAAATTTCAGTGCCGAACAGATATCATATGGTGCCCGCTCGCGCATCTGAGCTGTTCATTTCATTTTTGAATGGCATAAATTTGGAGAGAAAAAAGGAAAAAGAAAGTGTTGGGATGAGAAGAGAGAGAGAATTTTAATCCAAACCGTTCAAAAATATATCGGACGACTCAAATGCATCGAACGGATACCACGTGAAATATATCTACTCGGCGCTCAAAAATCTTTACCTGCTTTCCCATGGTCCACTCCCGAGAGAAAAACATTTTTAAAGACCCCTTTGAAAACTACGCACTAACGGCAAACGCTCGTCATCATATTCTTGGAAACGCACCTCTCTCTCTCGCTCGCCATCATAGTCTTGGAAACGCACCTCTCTCTCTCTCTCTCTCCCCTTATTGCTCCACTTCTTCTTCACCTTCTTCTTTTTGTTCAGCAGATTTGTGAAACTAATAACGCAAACCATGAAGAGGAAGAAGAAACGACACCGGTATGTTGTCCGAGCCTTAGTTGTATCAAATGTGGGATTTTTCTTGATGCCTGGGTGATGCAGAACTTGCTTGGAAGAATTTTTTTGGCTGTGAGGAATTCACCGGAGGGCCGGTACGAAGGTTTTAGTGGCGGCGTACATGGGAAAAGCCAGGCATTGTTCCGATTTATCTTGTTTTTCATATTTATTCCTTTATTTTTAACTATAGAATAGTTAGTATTTTTCTTGTGCTTTTTGTTTTTATTTTCTTCATGGGTTTTTTCGTTAGAGTAATCAGAAGGTGAAATTGGGGCAGTGGTTAACAGTTATCAGTAATACTTGTAAGAAGAACTGATCGTAGAACTATGGAGCAAATTCATAGAAATTATGATCCAAAAAAATTTTAAAAAATCATAGAAATGTAAAAAGAAGATTTGGCTGGTTTCCCAGACCCTTGCCTTTTTTGATCTACTTGTGTCTTTAATTCTCCACAAAAAAAAAAAAGGAAGAAGAAGAAGAAGAAGATCCGCGGGCCACTTGTGTCTTTTGCTCTTCTTCTTTCTTTCTTTTTTTTTACCTTTTTCCTGTGGTATGCATAATTCAGTTGTGTTTGTTTGGTATTTTAATTTTGTTTTTCAATCATTACTCTATTTCTTTCTTCAATTATTACCTTATTTATCTAATTATTACTTTGTCATTTCTGTCTGCTCATTATCCCTCTTTCTAATCATTATCTTATTTTTCTCTACACTCAATATCAAAACTAAAATACCAAACTAATAAAGCCGAATCGAATCTTTTTGTTTGTTTTGGATTTTGATGGAGTTTTTGAGAGTAATAAGTAGATAGAGTTAAAAGAGAAAATTTATTGGAGACCCCCTTAAACGAACAAGGTTTTGATTAATTTTGATAAATAGTGCAATTTTCCCTGAATAATTATTTGTATGCATATGATATGATAAACTAAATTTGCCCGACAAGCACGAATTGCAAATAAGGCTCCGTTTAATGTTTTTTTTTTTTTTTTTTATGTAATTGTATTTTCCAAGTACAAGGTTTTACCCAAAAATGTTTACCAATTATAAGTTTTTTTTAATTGTTTGGTTGATACAAAGGCTTACGTTGTGTTCGGTTCACATTTTAGTTTAGTTTTTCAATCATTATCTTACTTTTTTCTTCAATCATTATCCTATTTCTCCAATTATTACTTTCTCATCTCTCTCCAATCATTACCCCTCTTTTCGATCATTATCTTATTTCGCTCACCACCTACTATCAAAACTAAACTAAACTTCCAACCAAACAAAGCCTTAACAGCTGTGGAAAGAAACCAAACAGGTGTTGCCATGGTTTTCTTGGTTGTGTGAAGTGAAGCCACTTGTTGTTGCCAAGAGTGCTTCAGTGCTTCTTGTCCACCGAGGCTTTCTTAACGTAACTCATTTTACACCAACTAGTGAAAAATAATTCAGAAAAGACGAACAAAACACACATAACGGAATATATTTATACACACACTTATAAGAACTCAGCAATTCAAAAGTCCTTTTATCGCAGTATTATTAGCTGTCAATGAAAGAATAATTTGGCCCTTAGCTTTATTTGCTCTTTCTTTTGCCTAGCTACCCCTAATTGTATTAAAATTTGGCTAAATATTTAGGAATTTGGAAAATATTGGCCGGGTATTTTGGATCATAAGTTTTGAACGCTATACATGGTTGGTGAAATGGTACTATTTCAAAAAAAAACATTGACAATTTTAGACAGCTACAGCTAATAAACAAAACCAGAGGAGTCACTATCATAGTGTCGAATACATACCCACCAAAGTCACCAACATTATTGAAACTTTAATTACATAAGCTAGCTCTTAGTATTATTAGCTTGGGTTTCCGGTTTTAATTCGATGGTAGGTTAGACTGGGACGTGTGTGAATTAGACAGTACGTTTTTGTATTGACGGTGCTTTGGGGGAGTTGGGGGATCTTTCGAAAACTATATACGGCTGGGATTATGCCCAAGGCTAAATTGTTTGACTTTCCTCACATTTGCTAGTAGTATTCTTTGGGAAAATAAAACTAAAAAATCATTGGTCCAAGCTTACGAGAAATCTTTGGTGTCGGTAGGATACCACACACGTGGTACCCCGTGGATTATCCGGATTGTCTAAAAGTGTTTTGAACGATCTGAATTTTAAAGAAAGAAAGAGGAGAGAATGGTGGGGTGAAGGGAGAGAGAATAAATCTAAGCCGTCCAAAACACGTTTGGATCGTCCGAATTGCCGACATGTACCGCCATGTGATACCGGATCAGGTCCCAAAACAAGCTTACAGTATTTATCTGCAACCAAAAAACAAGGACACTGAAACTTTAGACTACAGTCCGGATCGAAAGAGGTCCTATTGGTGTTGACTGTTGAGTATATAAATAGTAATTAAGTTGTCACTCACCCGTAATAGCTGAAGCTTTTGATCTTAACGAAAGCAATTTACAATATGGTTTAGTTACCCAAAAGAATTTACAATATGGTTTAAAAGCAGGTAACAGAGAATATAAACAAATTTCCTTGTCAAGTTAATTATTTAAATAGTAGCATATGTTTTGTATGCTCATCAAGGGAATCTGTAAGGGATGTAGTCATATAGAGATAAAATACTATCGGAATTTATTTGTCTCTTCTTGAGAAAAATGAACTGTCAATTGTAGGATTTTGTATTTTTCAAGAAACTTGTTTCTCGACAATAGTAATCCGTGGATGTCACATTTGTTTGTTATTTTCTCACATAATCGAATTGGGTGATCTCCGCATATAGAACAGATGGGATCGTGATGGTTTCAGAATAGCCACATATTACAGAGAAATTCTGTCATCGCATTTTTATTGAATATATTCCGCAATTAAAATCCAAACACGGACTCTGCTTTTTTTCAAGCAAGGTGGCCTCATAAGTTTCATGGTTTAACTGAAAATCTCATTGATAAAAACATGAGTTTTGGGCAGAGGAGGTCATTTTTCACACAACCTAAGTCCAATTATCATGGGTCAATCATGGAAATGCTGCCCTTTCTTCTTCTTTTTTGGTGAAAAGGAAATTTCAAAAAACAGAATGCCCTGGTGAAAGGGAATTTCTTTTTGTTGAAATGCTGCTTTCACTCTTCATCATCGACAAGAATGCCTTGGAATCTTGCCTTGGATAAGGAACAAGTCACATGCCCACGTACTGCATCGAATTGACAATGTAGTTTTGTTCCCGTGCAATTTCATTGAACCCATGCAATTTATTCATCGGTGGGTTCTTGTAAACTTTTTTTTTTCTTTTGTTTTTTTGTGTTTTCTTCACCTTTTTTGAATTTTTGTTAAATTTGCGTTATATTTTTTGAATCAATCATTCGTCTTGATGAGTGGAGTCTAACAAGTAAAAAATTAAGACCAAACTAAAAAAAAGAAGAAGGTAGGCGGGTTTCTATTAAAATTTTGAGTAAACTACAGTTAACCCCCTCTAACTAAGCCTCGCGTGCACTTTGCCCCCTTTAACTTCTTTTTTGGGCACTCAACCCCCTCTAACTAACTGAAATTCAAGCGGTCATAACTTCTTCGTCCGAAATTGAAAAAATGCAAATTATATATCGATTTCGAAGTCTTGAAGCCAGCTTTCTAATGACACAAAAATCATATCACGATTCAAAGCACACAGAAAGTTATGATCAAAACGGTCTTTCTGTCTACCAGCCCTTACTCTTTTGATCATAACTTTCTATGTGCTTTGAATCGTGATGTGATTTTGGTGTCATTAGAAAGCTGGCTTCAAGACTTCGAAATCGATATATAATTTGCATTTTTTCAATTTCGGACGAAGAAGTTATGACCGTTTGAATTTCAGTTAGTTAGAGGGGGTTGAGTGCCAAAAAAAGAAGTTAGAGGGGGCAAAGTGCACGCGAGGCTTAGTTAGAGGGGGTTAACTATAGTTTACCCAAAGAAAATTTTAGACTACAAGTTATTGCATTTTATCATATTGTTCACACTAACCCACAACTTCTTCATCTTCACTTTCCCTTCTACTATTTCCCTTTCACGCATTCATATACCATTTACAACTTATAGGTTAGTAGGGAAAAAATGAAATATTTGGACAACAAGAAGTTGTCCATAACTTATTAGTTAGCGAAAACGCCAGCTAAAGACGAACTTTTTTTTTTTGTCTAAATGTCGTCTTATATGAACTTTTTTCGACATCGTTCCATATTTTTATATTTTTTCCAAAAATAACGATGAAAAGTTAAACAAAAGGTAAAAAAAATACCGAAATAAGTTATAGGGAAAATGACGGCCCATGGCGCGTTTTGATAATAAATACCTGTCAAGGACAAGCTAAGAACATTTGTTAATACTGAAAATATTCTTGACGGGTATTAATTATCTAAATATGTCATTGGCCGTCATTTTTCCTAAGTTATAAGAGAAATAGGCTTACAAGAACGCAGCCTAGTTAATTTAAACCTGAGCAATTCATTCTCGGGCTTCCAAATGGTCTGACCGTTATCAGATCAGGGCCTGTCCGCTATGTAATTGGGCTGCCCTATCCTCTTTGAGTCCCCTAACTCACCCATGCGAGACAAGCCCATACTTTTATCCATTTCTTTCTTTTTTCCCCAAACATTCAAAACGAAATGGAGGTGATTCCTCTGCACAAGCATGACATAACAAAATAGCAAAATAAAGACATGCTAATTCCTAAATTAATTGGTCAATACCCAAGCCATCCTCGAGCACAAAGTGTGGCCGGCGCACAAACGGAGGTGATGATTGATTCCTCTGTAACCACGAGCTCGATCCTCCGCTTGTGTCCGCTCCCAGTCTAGCAAGATTGTCTGCACTCTAGTTCACCCTCCCAATTCAATGGCAATAGTTACTACTACTTTCAATGAACAGCTAGCTAGCACTAGCAGTTACTATTTTCAATTATGGTGGTAGTAACTTGCAAGGTGCAGGTGGGGAGTATTAGTATAGCAATTTAAGCAGCGTTAACTCGATCGACCCTACTCATGACCTGCAACTTGTTATTGTTTCTTTGCTTTGGTACGACTTTTCATGCCTTGGTAGGGAAGGGATATGCAGAAGTTGGTGAGGGTCACATGAATTACAGTTGGATGAATGATTGACTGTGATGAGGCTATATATACTGTTTCTCAAAATAGGCCTGGGATTTATTTTTTTTCTTTTAATTTGTCCTTACTCAAATTTTTTCGCATTTGTTAGATTTGTGTTTGTTTTTTGAGAATTATTGTTTCGTCTTTGACGAGAGGAATTGGAAGTTAAAAATTATAAGTTTTAGCACTTTTAGCTCAATTTTTTTTTTTTTTTGTGGCTAAAAGTGCTAAATTAAAGTTAGATATTTCCCAAAAAAAAAAATTGGGTAAAAATTCTAATTTTTTGCTTTTCTAATTTCTCTCATCAGAGACAAATCTACAATCCACGAAATTTTAAAGCAAAACTAGCAAATGCAAATAAATAAATAAATAAATAAGGACAAAACAAAAAAAGCCATAGGCTTATTTTGGAAGACTAGTCAGAGAAAAAACCCTCTCAGTGTAAATATATTATCTTATGGTGATTTTATGAAATTAATTACATACCAGTTCAGTGGCTTAAGATAGACACATAAAATCTGCTTTTTATTTCATGACCCATTTAGTTTTATGACATTTAATTAGGGTTGCTCCACCAAGGCTTCAAAATCACAACGGTGCCGTAGTTGTGACGTAACGATGGCTAGACATTATTCGATTTGACTAAGTAAATATGAGCAAAAGTGTTTGAAATTTGTTCTACTTATTTACTAGAATTAATATAAAAATGAGTTTTACTTATCATTCTAACGATACACCTTTTATTTTACTCATATCTTACAATGGTAATTCTCCTGCTTCAAAATGACTGCTCAGTCTGCTCTACATTTTTTTTTTAATAACTCATGAGGTGTCCGACTTACCTTACGCACATCTCGATTAATTCTGGGGACCAATTCCACCGTTCACTAGCGGGTTCCGAATTAATGACTACTCTACAATTAATGATACTTTAATCAAACTTGTACATTAAAATTATATATTTCTTCACTGTTGATTTTAGTTTTTATTTTTTTTTGAATATGACTGTTGATTTTAGTTAAATAATGAGTTTGCTCGTGATTATGAGTCAAGGGATCTTAAAATTCTTGATCTGTGTGAGCTAATAAGTACTTTCTGTTCCGGTCAAGCTCAAGCGTGAAGATCAAAAAGCATTCTCTCTCCACTTTTTTCTTCGATAAAAGGGTAGGGACGGGCAAGCGGCACAGTTAACCCGCTGGGAAATGTTCGGCTAGGAAGTGCTATTGTGAAGTACTTCAACCAATACACCGGAGAGTTCCCACTCACACTGCATCTGGTTCTCGCATGAATAATTTTACAAAAGTCAATAAACTGTAGTGCAAAAATGCTAGTGAAGACAAGAGACAAGAAGTGACTAGAAAAAGAAGGAAAATTCTAATGCCACGGGCTTTTATTTTGAGGATTGTTCGTTCAAGGAAGGATACTTTGGGTAACTAATGCTATTAGAGCATCTCCAATGCACCATCCATTCCTCTATTTCTCCATTTGAGATGATTATTTTTGGAGGAAATTCATTCCAACCCATCCTCTATTTTCTCTTCCATTTGAAAGGATCAAATTTGGTTCATCAAATATGGAGGATGGAGAAAAAAATGGAGGATATCCTCCATTTCACTATTCACCCTCACCAAATCTCATTTTGTTAATCAAATTAGTTTTGATACACTAATCCTTTATAAAATTGGTACCAATCAAAAGATATGTACAATATCTTCAAAATAAGACACATATTGGGTTTTTTTTTTTAATGAAGTTAGAAAAATGAAAATTTGAGTTTTGGAGGGAAAGTGGAGAAGTTTGAGATTTGGAATGAGTTTTTAAAGAAATAGAAGTAAAAATAGAGTATTGCATTGGAGTTAGATTTCCTCCAAAATCACTTTTGCAATAAAATATATTATTTTGATACTCTCAAATGAAGAAATGAAGGCAAAAATAGAGTATTGGATTAAAGATGCTCTTATGAGCTGACAGCTTTTAACCACAAGAGGATAAGAGAGTCATTTTACACACCAAAGCAATAAATGCTCGTGGCATTAGAAAAAAGGCCCGTGGCATTAGAGGCATCCAAAAAGAAAAGAAAAACATGTCCAAATCAAACAAAATAGTGATCACTTTTTCACTTTTTCTCAAACTAAAATGATTGTCTTCGAAAGGTGACCGATCACCATTAACTACAGCGGGCAGGTTATCTTAATTGTCATATTGACCCAATACAAAAAATCTCTCTCAATATCAATATATTCTAAAGATGGTGAAATCAGGGTGAGTTTGGCCTGGCTTTTCATGGAATTTTTTGGCACAGTTTTTTTGGGTTACTTTCTCTGGTAAAGTTCGGGGCAAATTTTCAAACCATATTTTTCGTCGTTTCATATGAATTTTTTTCAACTTTGATTCATATTTTAAAATTTTTCCGATCTTGTTGAGACGATAAATATGGTGTAAAAATTTGACTTGATCGAATCTTGTAAAAATTAAGAAAAAACAACCAAAATAATAGTGTATCAAAAACTCCTGAAAAGTTAGGTTAAACTCACACTTAATTTATTCATGCATGAGTATAGATAAAAGGCAAGAAACCAACATGAGCATTACATATAAATCACTAAGTTTTTTTAAGAAAAAATAATAAGTTTTTTAAGAGAAAAAATAAGTTATATTCCCAACCAAGATGTCAACGACGAATAAACTAACTAGATCTTATCAGATGCATGCAATTAATTAAAGACTTAAGGTGCATCGAATTTCCTTGTAAAAAATAGTAAGAAGAAAGAAAGCCACATCAGCAGTGATCCCAATTAATTAAGACTTAAGGTTCTATTAATTTGGTTTTGATAATTAAGCATAGGGTTAGTTAAATATGGTGATGATGGCAACCTACCCACACCGCGTGCAATTTATGCCTAATTCTTTTTATGTACTTTTTGTTTTGCTATTTTAATAACTTCATGATCCTATCCCGATAATTTCGTATTTGGAGATTACGATGTGACCGTAGAATTGAAAATACTTTGGAATATACGTATGTACGGAAGAAAAACCGGGTAGAGAAGAGTTGATCTCGCATAGAAATTGCCAAGCCGAGACCGGACGCGAAAATATCTAACCTGTGAGTTATGTTTGTATATATGTACTCAACAATTTACAATAATAATCCTAGTTTCTATTCAAGTAATTTTAGCTTACTTCTTGAATTCGCTTTTAATTTGTTTCTTTACATATATGCATATGTGTGTTTTTAAGTAACTAAAAGAAAGTGTAAACTAATTTTAAACAACGCATTTTTACAGAAAGTAAAACAATTGAAGCAGATTCGTTAAATCTTGAAAATAGGGAAAATTTTACTTTATATCCCTTAGACTATGACCACATTTAAATTTTGTCAACTGAGTCCTTCAACTATCTGGTCCCTTACCATTCGATCCAAACAATAGCCACCGGACATTGACAACTTGAAGGCAAAAACTTACATTTCATTCAATTTAATCCATTTTGCCCCATCAAATCATCTCAATACAGACCCTAATCAAATCACGTTTAGAGTACCAAACTTGGCCCTCTCAAAGCTTGGAATTGTATTCTCTCCAAAAATGGTCCTCTCAAATGAAGAAATGGAGGATGCATTGAAGATGCTCTTAAGCAGCATTTGACTGCTTGATTACAATTGGAGTATTCTCATACAATCCAAACAGGCATTTTGGCTATTTGCAAGGAACAACTACACAAAGAATAGAAGGAAACAATCTAGTTACATACATATAAAACACATAAAAAGAATTCAAAGAATGTCATCGACTTATTAGCTAAAACGAAATTTTTTACCGAAGAGATATTGAATATCGTAAAAAAAAAAAAAAGGAATAAAACAGAAGCAATAAAAAAATTAGTATCAACAATGACAACTCAAATCATATATATATGAAATTATGCTACGAGTTCCACTACAATACCACAAAAAAGAGATACTAGTTAGAAAATTGAAAGAGCTTTCAAATTCTCCTTTATTGGGTCTTGCTCATTTCGATCCCACAATCATAGGTTGTCTCCAAAGATAGAAGTCATTGTAGTTGTATGAAGTAGTAAAGACTTCGTTGAGATGACCTTGAGTTCAATGATTTTTTTATATTCTCAGTTGGTTTTAGATTTTTCTCAACCTTTCTTTTTTAATATAATCTCACATGTCAAATCTTACATCGATAAGGAATAAATATCACAAGCAAGTTCTTCATGCACTTTGTTTTTCCATCCAATTATGGATGTTTGTCTTTTATCGGATCTAAAAGGATTCAATTAAAAAGTTGAGGGACGTCATACACAAACTTATAAGTTCAGGAACGAAGTGAACATAATCGTGATGGTTGAGGGTGTAAAAGTGAAATTAACCCAACAAAAAAATTCAAAAATTGACCCTTCAAGTAAACCATATTTGACTTTCGACCCCTTCCACTTCAGACCACCCGATTCTTCCTCCAATTAAACCATTGATTGATAACCCAAATTTCAAGGGATTCATTCCACTGTATAACCCTGTTGTTATCCATTCTTCTCTTTCAACCAATCCATTCTGTGTTCAGATAATCTTTTGTTGTTGTGGTCACCAAAATCCTCTTTCTCTCTCTCTCTCTCTCTCTCTCTCTCTCTCTCTCTCCGCACAAATAGCAGCAACATAGGATCTGTCTTCTGTGTTTGTTCGTTTATCTAGGAGGGTTTCTAATCTTTTGTTTAGTTGAGGTGTTGTTTGTCCATAAAGTTTAGATTTTTTTTGAGAACCCATTTGGGAGAAGCTATCAGAATTATTAGGAGTATTTCGTAATTTACATTAGGGGAATTTCGCTGCTACAAAGAAAGGAACTTTTTGAATTGACATTTTTGTATGCGCGAATCATCTTTCTTACCAGTTTCTTGGATACCCATTTGGAAAGAACAAGAATTTCAGCTTTCAAACATCAATTTTCAGCTTATTAACCTTCGAGATTGATCCTTTCATGGTTTCAACAATTGGGGTATTACCTATTTGACACCTCTCTCTCTCTCTCTCTCTCTCTCTCTCTCTCTCTCTCTCTCTCTCTCACTTGATCTGTCCCAATGTATGGTATTCAGAGTAGAAGAGACTTAGCCTTAGAAATACAGGCTCAAATCCCCATTTTGAGGCCAAGCATTCATGCCAGAAGGGCAAACCTCACAGTAAAGTTCCAAGACATTTATGGGTTCTTAGTAGAAGGCAATGTTGATGATGTGAATGTGTTGAATGAAGTGAGAGAGAAGGTGAGGCAACAGGGTAGGGTATGGTGGGCTTTGGAGGCCAGCAAAGGGGCTAATTGGTACTTGCAGACTCATGCCTCCTCAACCCTTAAAGCTTCCCTTAAGTTTTCAGCTCTAGGGAATGCAATAACGCTAAAGAGGCTCATTAGGAAGGGAATTCCTCCTGTTTTGAGGCCTAAGGTCTGGTTTTCGCTTTCCGGGGCGTCTAAGAAGAAATCTACCGCACCGGAGAGCTATTATGATGATTTGATTAAGGCAGTTGATGGTAAGGCTACGCCTGCGACACGGCAGATTGATCATGTGAGTCATTTCTTTCTGTGTTTCATCGATTATTGTGACATTTAGTTATGGGATTCATGTTTTACATTGTGACTAATATATTGAAACTGGATGGTTTGTTGTTGTTTGAGCTTGTCCCACATTGGTTAATTATAACCTCCAAAACTAGTTCGTGAGCCTGGGCGGGCTCTCCACTCATTGTCAATTGATTTTGAGTTGGATGCTTTAACATGATATCAGAGCTAGACTTTTAGAGGCTTTTGGACAAGACTCTCTTAATTGATTTCGCAATTGTTTGTGCCTTAAGCACACCTTGTTTATATGGATCCGTTGTTTTACCTCTCCACGTGTGGATCAGAGGTCGCTTGTGCGGTGGAGTGTTGGAGATTTTCCCACATTGGTTAATTATATCCTCTAAAACTAGTATATGAGCCTAGGGAGCCTCTCCACTCATTGCCAATTGATGTTGAGTTGGATGCATTGTTTATAATGTTAATCTCAGTGTATTTGATGTTTGTGGATGTCAGATTGTATCCAAAATTGGGTTAGTTTTGCGTTTGTAATTTTGTCATTGGGACACGTCTTTTTTATGCTTAACATAAAATCTCCAGGTCCAATTGAGCTTGTTTACTTTGCATTTTATTTTTACAAAACATGATGTTTGTCATACTTGCTTCTATTGCAGAGAACAATATTGTCGTAAGGAAGAATTTCCTACCAGTATCCCTTATGGGATGGACAGATAGATAAATGCATTGGAGGTTTAGACGTACATGTTTTAAGTTCCTCTTTTTTTTAATTGTGTCGAGCGGCTGATTAAAGTGATCAACCTAATTCTGGGAGTTGTGGGCCAATTGGGGAATGCCTTTGATTTAGTTCAAACAATTTATTCGAAGGCACTTGTGTGTCGATAATTGTGGAATGAGTGTTAGATCATAGGCTCTTGTACGTTAATTAGTGTTTATTTTATCATTTAATTCTTCAGTTGAAGCATGCTGGTTGTTATCAAAGCGGTAAGCAAGGTACATACGATAGGATATGATTTTCCTGGTCGTTGGATTTATTTCAACGCAGTTATGATAGGTCACATTTTGTTTGGAATTAAGGGGCAAGATTAGCCTATCTGGTCATGTCTCCCTTATCCTAAAATCAGTTGCCTCAAGTGAGGGCCAGTTTAATTGGCTGGTTGGCATAAATATTTACAAGGTACAACATGATTCAACAGCAGGCATGCTGTTATTAAGGGGCAGTGTTCTAAAAGTCGGCCGCCTAGTCCCCGCCTTGGCGCGAGGCGGTGGTCCAACGCCTAGATTAAGCAGCCGACTAATCCCCACCTAGGCACCTAGGTGGCCGACTTGTCGGCATCTAGGCGACAGGCAGTCCTTTTTCGTCCGATAAGCGCCTAATAATTTTTTAGAACATTGTTAAGGGGGCTATAATCCCTACGGTTTTCATCCTATTTATACCACATTGCTGCTTTTAGCCATGAAATTCATCTTCTCTAACTTGATACTAGGTTAAATATGTTTCTCCAGATTACCGTTTCCTATGCCAAGATTACCATTTACCTTTGATAGTGTTATGGATTTTTGTGCACAGGATCTACCACGAACATTCCCTGGTCACCAATGGTTGGACACTGAAGAGGGTCAAGGTGCTCTCAGACGTGTTCTTGTGGGGTATTCTTTCCGTGATTCGGATGTCGGTTATTGTCAGGTTACAATTAGCTCTCTCTTGTTTTCATTAATTGCGCAAAGATAGTGTCCACTTTTTGTGTATAGAAAGTGCAGATAATCTTCCATGAACACTGTGCCTGGAGAGACCGTATTGCAATATGAAATATGTATTCTCATCCTATTGTGGAATGCAAGCCCCAGAATCTAAGAAGTTTTACCTACTATTAACTAGTTTGCATTTGCAGAACAAATTGTGTACGCAAACATTTGATTGGTTATAATTCCGAAACAATTTGCTACATCCATGCCATGGGAAATTTGCAACCCAACATCACAGCCTTAAGGGTCTTAGGCTACTAAAATTCCCCAACTTTGTTAGACCATCAGATTACTTGAATTTTCTGTTAGGAATCTGTCAATTTTGGCTCCAGTGCTGCTCTCCTGTGCTCGTCTGCATGCACTCACTATAATACTTAGTCGAATTTGATAACCATTAGTTTTCCTCGCATAAATCGATCTTTTTATCATGTTTAAAACTAATGTAATGGATTCTTTGTCCAGTCATGTCACGTAAAACTAGTTTATGAGTTTGAATGTTCTTTTATCATCTGAGAATATGTGCTATTAGATTGATTCAAATGATCAATTGCATGACACTTCAGGCGTCTCTCTTTCTCTAAACACTAACTTCAGGTTCCTGCCTCGGTTTAGGAAATTTTATCTGTACTTTAGTGAATGGCGTATTTGTTTGGGAAAAAAAAAGGAAAAGATGAAAACTCAATCTCTTCTATGTCCATGCCTGATTAAATGGAATAGTAATGCCCCATTTGGTTGACGATGTTAATATTGGGATTGAAAATCTTCAAATTGCATAATATTTACTTGAGTTCTCCTGGTACAGGGTTTAAATTATGTTGCAGCATTGCTGCTGCTTGTGATGAAAACAGAAGAAGATGCATTTTGGATGCTAGCTGTCCTGTTGGAGAATGTCTTAGTTAACGATTGCTACACAACCAACTTGTCAGGTTGCCACGTTGAGCAAAGGGTGTTTAAAGATCTCCTAATTAAAAACTGCCCTAGGTACTCTCCCTTTCTTTCCTTAGTAAGATAGCTAATGCGTCCTTTACTTTCGGTGTCAGTTTTCTTTCTTTTCTAAATTTGGAAGAAGAAAAATTCAGGATAGCCGCTCATTTGGATGCTTTGGAGTTTGATGTTTCCCTTGTTGCCACTGAGTGGTTCCTATGCCTATTTTCCAAGAGCTTGCCTTCGGAGGTTGAAACAATTCTCTCTCTAAAACACACTGCCGTCACATAAAAGTTTTTCACTGACCTATCATTTTTCAATGCAAATTCATTTACAGACAACTTTGAGGGTGTGGGATGTACTTTTTTACGAGGGAGCGAAAGTTCTGTTTCACGTAGCATTGGCTATTTTTAAGGTGATTGTAGTTTGTTCATTTAAGTTTCTTATGTTTCTTTGAGTTTTGACTTTGTACAGATGGAACTCTATGCATCCAGAGTTGTAAAAGTTGTGTTTGGTGATTGCAGATGAAGGAAGAAGAGTTAATTCTGGCGCAACATGTTGGGGATGTGATTGATATATTACAGAAAACCACCCATCACCTATTTGATCCAGATGAACTCTTGACGGTAAATATAACTTGCAGTTAACTCTAGTTCCTTTTCCTAACCATCAAAGTCTCCATTAGATAACTGAGGAAAGAAAATGATGCTTTATGGGATGCGGCAAATAGAAATTAATCCATCCATCTAGTCTATAGCATTTTACGACACACTATTGCAGTTTTGGGGAAATGCATTGTAGAAGTGGAAAAATAAAAATGGCCTCTAATAATGATATATGGAGTGTTATCTCTAAGTGGTTGTAACCAAAAAAACCAAGGAAAATAGTTCTCTCCTAATGAAAGTGGAGGTAAAATTTGGCTGAAAGTTGTGCAGCAAGTCTGCCCTAGCATATCCAGACTTCTGTCTTGTACACGGAATGTTTTAGTTTGCGCTGCTTGTAGTTCACAAATTGAAGCCGTCGCCTGATAATTCTTGCAGGTTGCTTTTGATAAGATTGGGTCTATGACCACCACCACCATATCAAAGCAACGGAAGAAGCAGGAACCAGCAGTCATGGCAGAGCTTGATCTGAGGCTGAAGCGGTTAAATTCTTTGAACGAAGATGAAAAGTAAGCGAGTTTGTGTTACAAAATATCGGCTTGTGTAGTATATCAGAGATGCTAGAAAGGCCCTGCTTGCTCCTATCAAGGGAATGAAGTCAGAATTATGATTTTCACAAGCAGGAGAGCACCTGGGTCTCATGTTGTTGATGATAAATGTAGAATCTTTTGAAAAGTGGTATGTTGTACCGATGAATCACCCTGCAGCAGGCAATTGCTGGATGTCTTCCTTTTTATTTTGATTTCGTTGATGTTGTTGCCCTCCTTTATGAGAATAGGTGTTGACTCTGAAAATGGCTAAAGATTTTCTTATACCATCTACCATTTGAGCAGCTCCCTTGCTCCATCCCATTGCAGTCTCTTGAATTTCCACTTCATCTAAATATACTTATCCAAATCCTCCATTAAGCTAGATGACTATTCATAATGAACCAATTCCTCTAGATATGCCGTTGTGACTAAAATATATACGCTTAGCTTGGTACTCCATTGGCGAAAAATTATTCAATGCCCTTGGGGGTGCTCGGGCATTGCCAGGTGGTGCCCGAGGCCCGTTTTTCTCCACAACAATGCACAAAGCGACTGCTAGAGTTCGAACCCACAATGTATTACAGAACTAAAAATGTATGCCAGCAGCATGACTGCCATGAGGCACATCATTGCAAGTAAGAACCTCTCAGTGCATGCCTAGAAGAAACGAGGAGTGCTGGTTCATTGGTTTTTGAAGCAACTATTTCCTAACATCTGAGGCTACATGAATCAGCAACATCACAGAAGGGGCAAAAGTGGTCTTGTAGCTATTTTCTGTTTTTTTGTGGGCAGCAACTTATGTTGCTTAGCTGAGTCTCTATGTATTTCTCCTGTACGGATGTTCTTATATTTTTGCCAGAAAACAAGAGAAAAGGTTAGAAATTGAGTGACAAATGGTGTTTGGATACGAAGGCAGGTCTAGCTGCATAATGAGCAGTACTATTATAGTCCCACTGGCATAGTGTGAATTCAGAATCATGATTGTGTCACTGCAGCAGAATGATTGCACTCTCACACAAAACATGTTTCATGGGTATCAATGGCATCCAGCTGGAAGCCTATGCCAACTATATTATTATCTCCGTGCCTACGCGAGAATTTTTCGGTGCTATAAATATATGAGCAAATTACACCAGTTGTCGCTCTACTAAACACGAGCTGAATCTAGGTTGTTAAATAATTTCAATTCACCAATGCTCTTTTTTGGCATCACTTAATTATTTCGGCATTGACTGAAAAAACCAAAGTAGTTTGATGTAATTTTGGTGAGATGCGTAGTTCCCCCAACAACTCAAATGAAGGCTTGAAAAGAACAAGCAATAATGGATAATTGAGCTAACTTTAGCAGCAGAAACAGTAGCCAGCAAAACTAACAGAAGAAGATACAGTTATCTAACGTAACAGAACCCAAAAAAAAAATGTAACAGAACCCATCTATTGCCTGCACTTCTCTCTAACTCTTAACACAATCCTATCCTTTCTCATTGTCAATAAGATACACCAAATAGTTCGTCTGAATAAAAGAAGTTCAGAAAGCTGAAAACAATTCCACCACAAAATCTATCTTAGCCAGCTCGTAACTGCCGAGGAACTTACTACAGGAAAAAAGACTACCTAAAAGACATGTCAAGCTCTTTTCATAAATGGGTGAGTCTCTCTAGTCACAATCACTATGCAATCTGGCATCATTATGGAATGAATTGGAAGAGGACATTGTGGAAGGATACTAATGCCGCCGGCCAAGAAGTCATTTGTTTAAGGTGTGGCCCAATCCTTCTGGATGTCAAATGTGTAGTGAATCTCCAAGTAGCATTTGTTATCATCATCAACAAACTGAAAAGAAAAGAAACATGACAACGGATATCATATTATCGCGATCCAATCAGAAAATCGGCACAATGAAGTAAGTACATTGTCCTGTTGCTTTGCATTTCCAAGACTGTTTAGTTTCTCGTTCAAACATTAAGATGCAAAAGGATAAACTAGAAAGCTAGAAGAAGCAAGGTCTATGTCAAGCAGTCGGTTAACAATTCAACAGGGGCCATAGACCGTGGTAAAGGCCAAGAAACAGTACATTTGCTCCATGAATAGGTGGGCCGTTTGTTCAGGACAGAATGGGCCACTGTAGGATGGTAGAATGTAGTGATACAATTAGGACTCATTGACATCAAAATCTTCCGATAAGAATAGTATATCGAGACAAATTTACAGAATTGCCTAACAGTTTCCCATTAACAACATAAATAAATCATGAGCGAGAAGGAAACTTATGATGAACACATTCTGCTAGTGCTAATAAATAGTTCCAAAAACTTCACCATGGCAGCAGCCCACACATTTCCATTCAGAAAATCCAGATGAGGACCCAATATATATCAGAAGAAGCTCTCATTGTCTGTCGAGCCCTTAACTTCCAGGTGATGAAATGAAGATTTATGGAAGAAATTTCAAGGAAGAATGACTTATGGCATACAATAGTACCTTCGATCTTGCAGAATATGAACCTCTAGCAAAAAAGCCGGAGGGGGTGGTCTCTTCGGGTATCACATGTGTGTAATGCTCTTGCTGTGGACTAAAGGTTCCAAGCATTTCTTTTGTGCTGTCCACTGGAATAAGACTAAATATGAGGTGAAGTGTTCACACGTTTATGACAATATATATATGAAATAGTTGGCATAACTTTGGATGCAGATAAGTTTACCTTTCAAACCAGTTTTCCAAACCATGTTAGTGTACTTAAGCCCGGATACAATGTTATTCTTGACTTGGAAAGAGAATCTCAAGCTGTATCGACTACCTTCTTTCAAAGTAAACCACAAGCCTTTGGGGTTTCCATCTTCAGGAATAGGAAGAACAATTTCTGGTCTGTTTGGGGAGAGGATTGAAAGACTGAGGATCTTCACTTCCGGTTCCAGTGCTTCTACGAAAATTGCAACCATAAATCAATGCTATGAAACACAAATATCATCAAAGATTAAAGTGTTAGAAACTTAGAATTAATTAAAATGACTACATGGACATCTGAAGCTGGTGATAATACAAAGGGAATAGAGCTTCAAAAAAACTCATCTTTACTTTGAACTTGGTGGTACTGCCAAAAGGAGCAAATATTCTTGACAAAGTTGGTCATTCTCCAAAATAGTGTGTAGGATTGAGCTAAGAGTCTTAGACAACTTAAACTTGTTTGGTTTGGTAAGGACATATCATCTTCTATTTTCTTTTGGAGTGACTGAAAACAAAGGTTTTGGTTAAGGAAAGTCCTAACTCCTAAGATTATTGATCAACACAATCTTCACATCATGCACTTTCTCGAGAATGTACAATAATTTCGAAGCATGTTAACCAGTGCCCTTTGCTGACAAAACTCACAAGAAAAGGCTGCTTTTAGGCTTAGGCTCCTACCAATTAAACTGTTCACTGTTGTTTATAAAGTCGTCCTACGAAAACAAAGCTGAATTCTTACGTGGAAAAGGGCATCGATGGATCGAATTAGCAGACTTGAGCACTTGCTGTGTAGGAAGAAGAGGCTCTAGAAATAATACCCAAAAACAACCTCCTTTCACTTCAATTGTGAATAAATACTAGCTCCTAAACCAACAACATGCTGCAGAGTGTTTTTTTTTATTATCATTGTTTACTTGTGAGATCAACTCAAATCTTAGCGGTTAATTAATACCTGAAGTAAGCAATACAAAATCATCATATCATTGACTCATAGCCTATGGTTCAGGAATCATCACCAAATGTGGAAGAAAAAATAAAAGAACTTTTGTCTTCCATCACTAATGTAAACAGCTGAGACAAGTACAGAAATCTAGAACTAGAGATTATTTATGGACCCATTATTTGTCTCAGCTGTTACAATGAAGGAAGCAAATAAAAACGAAAATGTAGAAGCCAAAACGAGGAAATTAGCAAGTATATAGCCCTCAAAACCCAATTCCAGTAACCACATTATGGTAATTATTAAAAGTGGAAACAATAATACCTCCAACATTGCTCACATCCACACTCCCAAGGAGCTGTTCCTTCCACCTCCTTAGACTCTCATCATCCTAGAAATTCTCAAAATGCCAACAAAAGAGAACTTATGTTTCTCAAGCTGTTCTTTAAGGGTATACTGACCATAGAAATCCCAAAGACTAGAAACCATACCTTATCTTTCTCAAGCTGTTCTTTAAGGGTATACTGAGGACCAAGTTGGATTTTACTTCTTCCTTCCTCATCTTCATCTTCATCATCATCTTCAGTTGCACAAAAAGACGCCTCCTCACTCATGCTTCTCTTGACATTCCCTACCCTTTCATCACCACTCTCTTCAACTCCACTCTTCTCTCCAACCTCCTTTTCCACATCAAACCCCATGTTCTTGGAGTTAGAAACAGCTCCAACGGTACTGGAAGACATCAAATCATCAAACAGTAGAACCCAAAAAGCCTACGAAATCTGAAGTACCCAACAACCAAATTGACTCTCTCAAGTACAGAGAAACAGGAGATGAACCCACATGCCAAAATCAAGAAAAGATGCAATCTTTTGTGTGAAAAGACTGGAAAAGAGTGAAGGAATCACAGTGAAAAAGGGAGTGCTTTGTCTTTGCCCGAGAAAATTCCCCACAAATGTAAAACCCGAATGAAGGGGAAAACCCGGAAACAGAAGTGGGCCCACCAAAAAGAGAAAGACAAAAGGAGCACTGGGGATTGTCTTCTTGCTTTTGTTTTGTGGGTGGGTGGTGTCGTTGAATATCTCAATTTCTCAACTCCCGAGTAGATGAGAGAGAGGGAAAGGGGACTCCCGAGTTTTTATTAGGGAAAAAAATAAAAGAAAAAGGGAATGCCTGGGATTCGAAAAGCGTGCATATAACGGTGGTCCCTTTTTTTTTTTTTTATCCGTTATAGTGTTCGGATCAGTTTATGTGCATTTCAAACTAATTTCCTTCCCGGTCCAGTCAAAAGAAAGCTATCCATGCCGAGGCCAGAAAATTCTCGAGAAGTTACTTTTTTGCAGTACATCTCCAAAAATCTAACACTGGTCAATTGTGTGACGAATAAACTCACCTACCAACCGTATTAACACTGGGCTCCCACTGGATTCATGTAAGTGGTCCTGTGAATAATTTTACCATTTGTTGTGGTTTCTTTTTTTGAAATTGAGGCCGCCTGTTAATTTTGTCGTTTGTTGTGGCTACATAAGCCACGGGTGCTTATGCTTGAAAGTATATTCCGAAAAAATCTTGAATTATTAAAGTTTATGAGAATAGAAATTGAGAACAAAAAAAAAAAAATGGAGATCGAAAACAAAGAGTCCAGTTAAATTTTTTTTATTCAAGTCACAATACAACAAATTATTACATGGTATGAGATCATCTCTTTTTAAGATTCTCTCGGTTGATAATCTGATGCATAAATTCATTGGCTCTACTAAAAACGAGGATTTTTTTTTATCATGTCTTTTAATTTCTAGTCTAAATATCTATTCACAGTTTTTAGTGTCATTTGGTCGTTCGAAGAGTCATTGAGTCATTCAAAAAGTCTACCTAGTTTTCTGTAGTCAAAGTAATTGTTTTCATTTAATTCTTACTTCGAAAATCGAAGTTTATTTTTCCTATGCTTGGAGGGATGTTCCAAGTGTGCCTATAAATTAGGTTGCTATGAATGAAATCATTAGAGAGAGTGTGTTTGAATTAAAATAGCCTTTGGCTTGTGAGAAGATTTATCTTCTTGTAACTCTTATCTATCGGTGGATTCCGACAGGTGGCGAGTTCCCCGTTTCTGTATCTCTTAGGTGGATTCCTTAGAGTGGTGAGTGGTCCCCAGCCCTGTATCCCTCGTTAAACCCTCGGGTGGTGTCAATCTGTATCCCGTTGGTTCCCTAACTTGGGTGGTGAGCTTTATCCGTTTTTTCCCTTTTATCCTCTTTTTTACTTTTCTTCAATCCCATTTGCAAAATCCGGCGTCAAATTGGTATCAGAGCTTTGGGTTCAATGGCAAGTTATTGTTGCTCGCAATTTCAAACAACGCCGGATAAAATCTTTTCAGACAAGGATTCTTCTTCTTCACTACCAATAGTGGATTGGAATTTGCCTCCAGTTTATGATGAGTACACCGAAGACGGGTTCTTGATCATATACGATAACCAGAATTCTATTCCTATGAATTTTGATTCTAAGGCATCACTTTCATTGTGCTTTGATGAGGTAGGCAATGCCCAAAATTTGTTTGCACGGGGGCAAGGGTTGATTCTGATGAAGAGCTGTAAACAAGTTCTTAAACTACACAAGGGTGATTGTGCAATGGGGATTCTTAATTATCTTGCTAGAAAGCCGCTTTGCTCACCTGAATTGGTTGTGGTTACACTTGACGTGGCAGGAGTTGGTAGGGCCAACACTATTGAAAAGAAACTTCTTGGTCCACCTTCAACCAGAAGTTCTGAGCTCAATATGGTTAATGAGATTATTGATGTGAAAGTTAAAGTAGAAGTTTTGTGGAAAAAAAGAAAAAAAGGAAGTGAATGCAATGGCAAAGAAGTCGGTGAAGATTCGAGGGCGAATCTTTTTCAACCAAGGGAGAATGATGCAGAAATTCATTGGCTCTACTAAAAACGAGGATTTTTTTTTATCATGTCTTTTAATTTCTAGTCTAAATATCTATTCACAGTTTTTAGTGTCATTTGGTCGTTCGAAGAGTCATTGAGTCATTCAAAGAGTCTACCTAGTTTTCTGTAGTCAAAGTAATTGTTTTCATTTAATTCTTACTTCGAAAATCTAAGTTTATTTTTCCTATGCTTGGAGGGATGTTCCAAGTGTGCCTATAAATTAGGTTGCTATGAATGAAATCATTAGAGAGAGTGTGTTTGAATTAAAATAGCCTTTGGCTTGTGAGAAGATTTATCTTCTTGTAACTCTTATCCATCGGTGGATTCCGACAGGTGGCGAGTTCCCCGTTTCTGTATCTCTTAGGTGGATTCCTTAGAGTGGTGAGCGGTCCCCAGCCCTGTATCCCTCGTTAAACCCTCGGGTGGTGTCAATCTGTATCCCGTTGGTTCCCTAACTTGGGTGGTGAGCTTTATCTGTTTTTTCCCTTTTATCCTCTTTTTTACTTTTCTTCAATCCCATTTGCAAAATCCGGCGTCATAATCTTTAATCTTCTTAAGTGACGCAAAATAGGATTCATCACGGTCTCACTTGAAGAACTTAGCAAACTATTGTGTAAATCTCGTTTTGTTTATCATCCCATAAAAAAACCCAATGGATTAGAAATACACGATAAGTATCTGACCGTCCATTCTCTTAAATACTTATTGTGCATTTCTCCTTCTAGAAAAAAGTTATATTCAGGTGATTGTAAAGTGATGTCCGATCGACCAATCTTACATTGATATGAATCATGAGTGAAGAATATAATGAGGCCTACGAAATGAATAGCTCAAATTGTCAAGTAAAATCACTAAGTAATTGTTATGTGCCATATGAATGAAGATCACTGAAGAGAACATTACATGAGAGATCCAGACTCATCCTCGTATTCCCTAGAGTTTTGGAATCTTATCAACTTATCAGGTCTATCACTAGCCCTATTGGAAGGGAGTCATAATCACTGGTCTGGTAGTTCTTAATGATTTCTCACGTTTAAGCACTTTAAAGCACTCAAAAAAAAAAAAAAAACAAAAAAAAAGAACTTATAGTGGGGAGGTTTAGACTTGAAGAAAAAGATTCACATGGTAGCTTGGACACAAAATAACTCAAGATAAGAAGTGTGGTGGTCTGGGTATAAGAAGCATCAAAGAAATGAATGAATCATTGCTTTTTTAAAGTGGTGGTGGAGGTATGGTATTGGTACAGAAAAGCAAGATCTTTGGAGAAAAGTCATCAAGGCAAAGTATAACATGGTAGAGGGTGATTGGATTCCTAATTTGGAAATAAACAACAAAGTGCAAAATTCAGTCAAGGCAACCACAAATGTATTCCAATTACTTGGAAAATGTTGGGATAAAAGAGGGCAGTGGCAATTGATCAGTCTTATTCTGGAAAGATGCATGGCTAAGTAAACCTTCTTTAGCCATAACCTTCCCTGCTCTGTTCAGAATTATTTCCAACACAGAGGAATTGCTTAGCGAAGTTTCTTCAAAGAAAGGCATCCACTCAACAATGGGAATTTCAGTTCAGAAGGAGGTTATACGAAATTGGGAAAAGGAATCACAGGATGAGCTTCAGGAATTATTGGACACGTGTCGTGGTTAAACAATGAAGGTAGCCATGACCTTCTAATTTGGAAGAGGGATTGTTCAAACGAATTCACTGTCAAATCCATGTATGAGCTGTCCAGATCTCAACCTCATGGTAACAGTACTGAAGCAATATATGTACTCATCCGGAACAATATTGTAGTGCCCTATAGGCCGGGTTCAATGTTTTGGATGGTTGGTGAACCTTACAAGAGTCAAAACTGCAGATTTCCTGTGAAGGATTGGAATTATTCACAGTGTTGAATTCTGTGGCACTTCCCTTGAATCCTTAGATCATATGCTGTTGCATTGCGATCGTGTCTGGGAGGTATGGGCAAATATACTGAGCTGGTGGGGTGTGCAATGGGTAGCACCCACATAGTTCCACTTAACTTTTTTTAAAAGTTAGCATTTTGTTCTTATTTAATTTTTTTTTTACATTTGTTAGTTTTGAGCCAATTTTATTTGTTAGTTTTGAGCCAATTTTTTTGTGGATTATTGATTCTTCTCGTCAAGACAAATCAATATAAGGACTCAAGCCGTTGTTGGTTATAGGCCTGGATTCTTACTTGAGTATAGACCCAATCCTCGCCGTTATCTGCATGAAGCTATGTTTTAGTAGACTCAATTGTGTGGCTATATCAGGAAGCCCTAGCTAGCTTCTTCCACTGCACCAAGCAGCGGCCCCTAAGTGTTCCCCAAGGTAGAATAGCAGCTGAAGAAAGTATAAATGGAACGAAGAAGAAAGAATTAGGCTAGACTTTTCTTCCCATCCTTTTGCATTATGTATTATGTATTATGTTATGTATCTTAGAACCTAGTCTGTTGGACTAGGAACTCTATCTTTGATATGACAAACCTAGAAGCCGAAGATATGCGCTGGACAATGCCCCTAGGAAACAACATGCCTCAACTATTTTTACCAATGTCATCTTAGCCTTTTACATTGGGTTCCTTCAAATAGCTGGAAGTTGCTGCAAGTGTTGTTTTAGATTTCTGTCACAAAGGATTCATTAAATTGCAGAATGCAAGCTCCACTTTGCCGATCTGATTTATCGTAATTCAGTAAGCACTGAAAAATCCTACCATCTATATAAAATCAAGAGTGCTTTGAGATTTTTGTCCCGTCAAACGGATTAAACATAATTTCCAAGTCAAATTTTCGATAGTTAGTTTCTTAAAGTGTTCGACCCAGTATCTCAATACAAAAGTACAAAAGAGACTTTTGTTTATTGGTGTTCACAGAACTTGAATCATTGTCGTCATATTGACAATTTTTATAATTAAGCCATAACTGTCGATTTGTTTGTTGATCATTTTCCCATCAACTCACAATAAATTAGTCAAATAGTCTTTTATGTTTTATCATGTGGACTGTACTATTGTAGCTTGGTATGTATTGCATAAATCAATTTGATACAGTTTTATCAATCCTGAAAAGTTTATGTAACCACTCCTCCGTACATCGTGTAAAGGCACACCGTTTCGTACGTATGTATGAAAAAGGAGCACATAGGTTTTCACATCAAGGGTGTTGTGTGTGGCTTCAATTGGGGAAGCAACTAGAATTCGTCTGGAAGGGGCTAAGGATCGTCCGGATGATTACAAGTGACTGGAAAAAACTGAAGTTGCAGGATCTCTCATCCGGACGGCAGTCAAGTCCCTCCGGATGGTCACGCCGCTAGGGGACACTAATTATACTCGTTTCTCCAGTTTTAATGTTGAGCACTTCTATGGTGAGAAAAACCAATTAAGCAGAGTGACGCAATTGACAGGAGATTGGTGCTTATAATCCTTATTGATTATAGTGGAAGATCCGACCATTCTCCCCTAGAGCAAATACGAAGTCTGTATATCGAACCATGTAATTGTAAATCATGTGTTCTTGTGTGATTGTTTCTTGTTTGCCTTGCTTTCGTTCATATGTATTGTCCGTGTTATAGATCGAATCATTGTGTCTTCCCCATATAGTTACAACAAAATGGTATCAGAGCCCCAAGTTAGGAATTCAATCTAGGTTACAATAAAGATGTCGAATAGTACTTATCCAAAAAAAAAAAGATGTCGAATAGCATGTGTGAGGTGGTGAAATTCACCGGAAAAAATTTCTCCCTCTGTCAACGGTAGATGAAGGATCTGTTGTTGGTCCAATATTAAGGGGTCTCAAAGGCTTTACTCGAGAAGGCGAAGAAGCTTGAGAATACGAAACACGAGGATGGGAACGAACTTGACGCTAGGACTAGGTTATGGTACGGTAGTGTGCACCGTAGATGTTGTCAGAAGTTTGAGAGCTTTCTCTGAACAACCCTCAACTTCAAGCCACAAAAAGGGTGAATAAATTTGAACTCATAAAAATTGGGATCGTTTCAGCCCCTTCCCCAAAGAAACCATGAAACGCCAGCCTCCTCTTCCTCTACCCTGTGCCGGTAACTTCGGTGTCGTCGCTGGCCAGCCATCTCTGGTGGCCGTCCCTTTCTTTCCGTTTCCTGATTGGGATTCTGCTTCGTGAGTTGCTTCGTGGCCTCGTAGGTTGACGTCTGAGCTGATGCTGCAATCTGTGTCGCCTTTCTGATATTTCACTTCTTTTCACGCCGATCGCTGCCATTTCCTGCCTAACCTCCATTGCCGTACATCTGGTGGCTCGAGGATCTCTGTTCTGCTCCGTCAACGCGGGCATCTGTTTGCCTTGTTTTGGGTATTCTGATTTGAACCGTTCTTCAGGCGGCTGGGACCATATTTTATTTGCCATTTATGGTTTTTGCTTTTTGTTTGTCTTCTGCTGTGACTTCTGAGAGTGGGTGGCTGTAATGGATAAGAATTGTGGTGTTGATGTTGAAGAGGAAAGAAGAATAATAATGATTCTATAACTATGTATGCGGTTAATCTCCTGATGGATATGGATGTGGCTTGGCTTCGGCATTTAACAGTAATGGGAAGGTGATCGATGTATAAATTCGGGTCAAAAGGAATCTCAGTTACAATACCAATTTTGGGTTCGTTAACAGTGCAAATATACCGACCAATATATATGTCACTCGTGCTTCCAATTGCGATTGACAGTGAAACATGCGTGGGAACAGATCCCTTATTTATTTGGGGAAGGGGTTTAAATGATTAGCTATCCAGTGCTTGAAATTAAAAGTTGCATAACAGGTTCAATGAGGAATATTCATAAGAGTGCTTGAAATTAAGAGTTGCATAACAGGTTTAAATGATTAGCTAGCAAAACTGCAAATTGGAACCTTAATGAGGAATATTCATAAGAGTGGCGTCATAATATTCGATATTTTCTAAATGAACATCATGTACAATGGGAAATGGATGACAAAGATAGAGACCACCAAACCTACTGAGTTTTGCTCTGCCGGTATGACTCGGATGATTCCTGCTACTCAGATTTGTTTTAATGTGCAATAAGTGTAAAGTGAAAAAAAAATCAAGTAAAGTAGCAAGAATCTCAAATCATGGAAAAAACATGATTGAATCCATATCCAAAAGTACTAACTTAATTAAAAAGAGGTAAGAACGGTTATTTGATTAAATCAAGCATTCGGAGAATAAATAAAGAGTCTGCAAATACTTACTACGAAACATGAGGTTTCATTCTCTACCCTAGCCTAGAATATTTAGGCCCCGTTCCAGAACACCTTATTAAAAAATAAGTACTTATTTCATATTTTCAAACTCAAAAATAATGTAAATAAAAAATAAATTTTCAATTTTTTTTACACCGTATTAAAGATCTCAATGAGATCTATCAAATAAGATCCATATTGATTGAAAAATTATATGCGTAAGCACATAATTTTTGAACTTAAAATTGCCTTACTAAAAAATAAGTACTTATTTACCTTTCCGGAACGGAGCCTTAGCCTCTCATGGACTAATAACAGTTGAAGCTCCTTTTTTCACTGTAAACACTGCCATATATACCTCGGTATCAATATTTCAGCAATTTTGCTATCAGTAGAGACCCAAATCCCGACCTTCAGCCCGATCCCACGTGGAAAGGTAAGAGGTCCACTCCTCTACAGCCCTGTTCTCAAAATTCAAAAATTCCCAAATTTTGAAATCGTGAAATCCTCTCTCTCTCTGTCTGAGAACACAACACCATATCCTCTCTTCTCTCTCGACCCACCACCACCGATGGGCACCCTAAACTCCCCCACCACCACCACGATCTCCTCTCTTCTCTCTCCTCCGTGATCACACTCTCCTCTCGTCGGCCGTCGCAACACCAACACGAGCAACCCCAAACCCGCCCCTACCACCAACGATGGGCAACCCCAAACCCGGCCCCTACCACCACCGACGCACCACCACCATCTCTCTCTCACAGGTATCTCTCTCTCACTTCCCTCGCCACGAATCTACGTGTGATTCTTTCACTAATGAGCACACGCGAAAAAATTAGGGGTTTTTTTTTTTTTTTTTTTCAGATTTCATAAAATTGGGGTTTTTATATTTGGGTTTTCGATTCTGATAGTTGTGGTTGCCCACCTGTTGAGTGACTAAATTGGTTTTGGGTGTCGATTTTGTTGATTGAGAAAATTTCGGTTCTTTGTTGAGTGACTAAATTGGTTTTGGGTGTCGATTTTGTTGATTGAGAAAATTTCGGTTCTTCTGTTGATGGTAGTGACTGGTTTGGCCCTTATGAGCTTCTCAACTTCACTCTTCTTGGACCCTACTCATTTGGTAAGTACTCCAGCTGAGAACTTTTTCGTGATTGAATTTAAGTATTATGGACCCCCATTTTTTGAGAATCCTATTCCAATAGCTCTTTTTGTGGTTAATTGAAGTTTCAAGAAACCATTGCTATTGAAAACCATTTTTGTCTGTGGACTTCGGAAGAGGATTCTGGCAGCCACCCAAGTAGTTCAATTTATGGCTTGTCTGAGTTGTTTTTGCTTATATTTATGTACACACAATCATTTGCTCAAGTGACTAGGTTGTACTTTGACTACACGGTTGGGGCTGTATTGCTGCAGATTTTTTGTGCAAGTTGAGATTTAAGAGGGCTCAAGGACCCAAATATAGTTAAGAGAACATATCGGCCAAATGCGTACGGTATGTGCTTGGTTTTGCGAGGGGATTGCTTGACTAAACTGGATAACTTGTATCTTTGAGAATCAAAACTGGACATATGCTTATTCTTTTCTAGCCATCTAAATTTCACGTCTTTTCATGGAATGTTTCTATAGGCACTCCTGAACTAAAGAAAAACTAGGCACTTCCTATTGTTCTCTTCTCTTGCTGAATTCTTTTGGGAAAATAACCTGACTTCACATTTCTGTTATTGAATTGATCATCCGGACTCAATCTGGTAATTAGCTCCAATGTATCATTGGGAATCTTAGTTTCTTCCTTAGCCTTATTGGCCACGTTTTTCTGAATTTATGTTCATACCTTGGTAACTTGGTTTGAAAGCATAATTAGTTGGTATGGAGATCAATTGCTGGAGGCTACGTGGCCATGGATTTATTAGATGTGGCTTGTGAGGAGATCCTGAATACAAAATAAAGTTTACCAATTTTAAAATAGACAAATCTTTAGATTGGTTGTTGTAAAGCACATAATGTATCTATTCTCAAGGACTTAAATTCTAGTTCAATTTAAGTTCTCTAGTGGATACTATTTTGTAATTCCGAAGAGGGAATTTGTTCTATGAATATAAGTCTCATTTATACTTCTATTGATAGAGAATTTGCATATCCTTATGTGCCTAATTATATGAGTTTGACATTAGAGTTATCTAGTTTGATTCGGCAATTTGACTTTGTTTTGTTAACTTTCTAATTAAATGAATCATATGTCTTTGTTTCAGCAATTATCGATGTACCAATGTACTTCAGGCACAAGACGTACGTGCAATGACCTGCAGCGATTATCAATGTACCAATGTACTTCAAACACAAGACGTACGTGCAATGACCGGTTGATAGAGGCTCAAGACATACGTGCAATGACTGGTTGATACGGAAGAAATGTTTATCGTCTTTTAGCTGTAAATATATTTGTGATAGGTTTTTTTTTTTTGTGAGGGATTGATGATGGATGAGTAAGACAATGCAACAAAATTGCTTGTCTTTGTTTAAATATTTAGATAGAGTTGGGAAATTAGTCTCTTTGGATAGTCACATGCATTTGTAAAATTGCTTCTGTAGGTAGTTAGGAATAACAGTCAGCGTGGGATGTATTTGAATTCTTTTGTAATTGATTTGGTTGGAACTATTCTGTGCTGTGTGAAAGAGTTACGATACAAGTATTGAAATATTGGCAATAAACAGTGTACAATTTTCAGTTTTCCGCTGCAATTAATTCTTTTCATGCGAGGGCAATACTATTTTTTCTTGTATTGCATGATGAGGTCTTGAGGAGCCTCCCAATGAGCTATCGTCAACAGCCAAGACATGAAATTAAGAATCTCTGGCTAGACCCATTTGCTCCAGGAGAAACAAATGATGCTTTTTTTTTTTCTTTCAGGTATCAAAGATTCCAAGTTATAGGACACAACACTATACGGATATGCGATATGGATACACCAACATGACAGGATATAGGTATAGGGCACGTTACGAATACACTGACACGATACGGTATAGGACACGATACCGACATAGGACACAATACGGACATGCAATACGGATACGTCGACACAACAAGATACATGTATAGGACATGTTACGAATACGCCAACACGATACAAATATGCGATACGGATACGCCGACACGACATGATATAGGTATAGGACACATTACGAATACGCCGACACGATACGGTATAAGACACGATACAGACATAGGACACAATAGGGATATGCAATACGGATACGTCGACACGACATGATACATGTATAGGACACGTTACGAATACGCCGATACAATAAGGATACGCGATACGGATATGCCAACACGACATGATACAGGTATAGGACACGTTACGAATACGCTGACACGATATAGTATAAGACACAATACGAATATGTGATACGGATACACCGATACGACAGGATACAGGTATAGGACACGTTATGGATACGCTGACATGACACACATAATAGTTCCATTTCATAACAGAGATTCCAACTTAATTTGCTCAGTCATTGATTGCACGCACGCTCTCTCTCTCTCTCTGCAACAACTTTAATTTGCTTAGTCATGAGTATGGACTTGAATTCAGGATCCATGAATATGGAAAACTCAAGCAAATTCAATACAATCAAAATATGCAAAAAGGCGTGAATCAAATTTACACAATGAACGAATTTGGAGAAATCAAAATACATTGATATGAACGAATTTACATAATTGGAAATCATGCACTCGAGTTTTGACACTAAATTTGACTGATAACTTTCCACTCATGCTTCTGCCATCTCCTCACGCTTTTGCCAAAAAAGTAGCAACATCAAAAGCGGATTCATCTACAGCATTAGCCCATGCTTCAATGAAGCAAAGCTTGGGGCATATACCACACCAAAAAACTGCATTCCACCAACAAAATACAGCAATTACAAAACCAAAAAACTACAATTTCAACACCAAAATGATGCAAAAGTAGCAACATGATATTTCACAAAAGTGGACGCTAGTCATTTGTTTCACATCCTTCATTTGTTTCATATCATGTCTTGTATCTCAAATGCATCATTCCATCCCTGAAGTTATCAACATGCACAAAAAAAGAAAGACAACAAAAACAAACCAAGTCAAATCAAAATATGGAGAGAGAGAGAGAGAGAGAGAGAGAGAGAGAGAGAGAGAGAGAGAGAGAGAGAGAGAGAATCCTAGTTAAACTTATAAATCAATAAAAGTAGGAAGTCTTAGAGCGAAACTTACTATAATCATGTTCCAAATCATATGGAGATTCATTAAGGTCATAGCTCCACGTACCAAGATATCCTACACTTGCCTGAGATGGCTGAAATCATAACCAATTGAAATGATAGTAACATGAAAAAAATTACAAATTGAAAAGGCTCGATGTAATGCAAATGAAGTCATACTTACAGTAACGTTTCCACTCTCTTGCATGACAATCTCGTGAAATCCCGTAGCATGAGTGTTGACTTCCACATCCTAAAGCGAAATAAAGTCAAATTCGAAATCATACAAACCAATGAGCATAATTATGTGAAACATCGAAAGGAATGCATAATGAAAGGTATACCAATGTACTTTTTGCATTGGCGCGACTACATTGGACCCTTTTGTTTGATTTCGTATTCTTCCTAACAATTTGCTCAGTCATTGATTGTTTCCTCTTCATTGGCAGTCGCCCTCTCCGAGGCCCTACACTTGGATCGCCCACGGTATTTGATTCATCTTGAAAACTTTTCAAACCATTTTGTACATCTCCAACCGTAGGCATATTGCTTTGACACTCCTCATCGTATAAGTTATTCTCCACTTTAATTTCTCGCAACCTAGCCGCCATCCTATCAGTCTTGGCAATGGAATACATGGCAATGTCGGCTGCCTCATTAAATAACTTCAACAAACTGTCATAGCGAGTGAATTCGGGTTTGCGCTCCCAATTAACATAACTCACCTTAATTTTTTTGTAACTCCTCACCAAGTTTTTCATCCATCGTCGAAGAATATATTTATCGGGCACTACTTCAAGCTTCTTTTTTGACCAAACCGAGATCATATGCGAGCACACCATTCCCTTACTCTCGAACAACCGGCAATTGCAATTAGTTTCAGCTGACTCCTCATTAAAATGAACAAGGAAAGTGCAAGTTTTAAATATATTTTTTTTCTTTCCAACTAGGATGTCTTGTTCAATGTGGAACTGTGAAATACCATTTACTACCGGTCCAATAGTCAAATTGCACCCAATCGTTTGGCCTACTTGCTCTCGAAATTGCTTGCATTTTCCAATTGTGTATGCTTGTTGAAATTGGTCTTCAAAACCATAAGGGGACACTTTCTGAATTTGAAAGTTTAAGGAATGGGCATCTGCCTCTTCTTCTTTCTGCACCTTCTTACCCAAGGCATTCTCATATTGTCCCACAAACTCCTTCAAGGTGGTATTGGAATGGACGTAGCCATCAAAGAAGGCATTAATGCTCTCGCTTCGTTGGGTTGTTGACATCCCCGCCCAAAAGGTATCCTTAACAAATGCCGGTACCCATCGATGCCTTTCCTCATACAATCCAGCTAGCCAATCATTGCCCTGTAAATTAAATTGTTTGATGAGATCTGCCCAACTTTTTTCAAAGTCCACTGGATACAAGGAATCATAAACAGCACTCTTGAGAGATGTTTTTATCGCCTTATACTCGTTGCAATTCTTCAACTTGTCACGAATTTTTTTCATGATATGCCACAAACACCAACGATGTCGTGCATTTGGAAATACTTCACTTATCGCGTTTTGCATTGCCCTACATTGGTCTGTGATGATGGCATTAGGGAAGGAACCATGCATGCAAGAAAGCCAAGTCTCAAACAACCATACAAATGAAGTGGTGTCCTCCCGTGATACCAAACCACATCCAAACAAAATCGATTGTCCATGATGGTTGACCCCTACAAATGGTGCGAAAGGCATATTGTATTTGTTAACAAGGTAAGTCGTGTCAAAGGTGACCACATCGCCAAATTCTTTACACAACTCTCTACTATACGCATCAGCCCAAAAGACATTCTGTAATCGGTCATTTTCATCAAGATCGATGGCATAGAAGAAGTCACTGTTATCTTCATGCATTTTGACAAAGTACTTATGCATTGCTTCGGCATCCTCTTCTTTGAGCCGTAAACGCCTTTCTTTATCCTTGAAATTCCTTGCATCCTTATCTATCCATGGTAGATTATCAGGCCCCCCTGCCTCGATTACACATGAGGCAATGGTTTTATTCATTGTGATTCCGGCTGCCGCGTGTAATTCAATTATCCTCTTCGAATGGGGTGGGATATTCCGATAGCACCGAAGATATTTCACTTTTTCTGGATCCATTTCATGGTTGTGGTTCAGTTCAATCGAATTCAACATCCACTTCCCGTCAACTTGCAAAGAGATATTCATATGGGCTTTACAACCTGTTTTGGGTGTTGGATGGGATTTAATGGGGTTCAAACCCGTTGGCCTGGCATTTCCAGCCCGATGACAACCATAAGTTATATTCGACTTTACCATGTTACGCTTCTTAGAGGTTTTTGTGATTGCACCGAAACCTTTTGCTTTCGCATAAGTAGCATAACATTCCTGGGCTTCGTATTCAGATTCAAATATTGTTCCAACCTTAGGTTCCAATACCACCTCCAAATTTTGAGTTTCCTCCAAATTATTCTACAAATAAGAAATACCAGACTTAAGAATATACACACATAACTATGTTTAAAAAAGAATTGAACTAGTCCACATGTACAATGCACTGAAACATTAAACAATCATACAATTACAGAATAATAAATTGGTCATTGAGAAAACGACATACGTAAATATATGTTCGAATATTTTGCTATCAGTCTAAATACAATATTTGGGCCAAGTATTATTGTGAGTTGGGCTAGTACCTTTTGTCTTGTTATGGGGCTTAATGTTAGGATGAAGCCCAAGTCCATGTTATGTATTACCCTAAGTATTTAAAGGGAAGTGGAATGAAAAAAACAAGTAGTTGCAGCTAACAATTTTGCTGCCCATTTTTCTGTTCCAGAGCGTACTCTCTCTCCTCCCCTGTGTTGCTTATTTCTTGCGGCTGTTGCTGCTATATTTTGGTCAGCCCTTTTGCACCCATTTTCTTGATTCTTCCTCTAAAATTGAAGGATCGACTAGGGAATAGCCAACAGAAAGAATCAAATGTAGATTAGTGGGCAGGGAAGTGAGAGAGATACCAGTGAGAGAGAAGAGATGGAGGTGGTGTGTCGGTGGTGGTAGTGGCGGGTTTGGGGTTGCCCATTGGTGGTGGTGCGACGAGAGGAGAGTTGGTGAGATGGAGGAGAGAGAAGAGAGGAGATCGTGGTGGCCTGGTGTGGTGCGTCGGTGGAAGTCGGGAGAATCTTGGTGCGAGTCGTGGTGCGGCGTCAGTGGTGGCGGCCTAGTCGATCGATGGGGGCTCCGGTGGTGGTGGCCCGGCGTTATCTGGGAGCTCCGGTGGTGGTCAATCGGTGGTTGGCCGGTGTATGTGAGAAGCTTGGGGGCTGGCTCGTGGCTCGTTTTTTGGAGGGCGAGAAGAAGAGAGAAACAGATATTCACTTTCCCAAATTTTTTTGAAATGGGAAGGATTTGTTTCTCGCGCGTTTGAACGGAAGCAGTGGGACCCTTACCTTCCACGTCAGATCGGGATGGAGGTCGGGATTTGGGTCTCTACTGATAGCAAAATTGATATTTCAGAGAAAAGAAAGCACCTACCTCGAGATCATCACTCCCCCCCAATAGATCATTGCATACGGTTTCATCTAAGTCTGTGTTATCATTTGGAGTTGGTCTTGCCACGATTCAATGCTGAAGCTTTGCGCATGATCACGTGAGCCTACCATGCTGTTTTCGTTGCTGTGGGTTTCGCTGCTGTTTGAAGATCCGATGTCAGAAAACAATGCTCATTCTCATCTGATTGATGCTGAGTTCTAGGTGGTGAAGAATTTCTCCACATTCATCAGGATTCAACAATGCTTTAGTTAGTTTTTACTGTGTGCTTTAGGGGTCATTTTGTGGCTTTCGGTTTGTTTTGTTAGTCTTGCTGTTTTGGTTGGTTTCTTACCAACTTCCTTTTCCTTTGGGTAGCGGGTAGCATATGATTGCCTTCGGCTTAGGTGTCAACAAAGTTGAGATGTAGGTTGCGGATTGTAATGCCGTTATCCCGTTTCCGTTTAATCCTTGTAACTTCGATTCTTTGAATAAAATTTCTTTTGCCGATAAAAAAAAATAGATTATTTTTCTTGTAGTGGATCTTCTCCCAAATCATCAAGAGCATCAATCTTTTCAACTCTTTTAGCCTCCTCCATTTCAACAAATTTCTGTAGATTTAAGCTCCTGCCCCTCTAAATTTAATGCCCAAGGTTTCCCCTATATCTATCGCCCTACGCGCATTCTTAAAAAGAGAGTTCCTATTCTAAATGTCCTGAGATGAAATGGAAGTAGAAGAGACCTCTCTAGCTTTCTTTTTGACACCGGCAGCCTTGATCTCAAACTCAGAGATAATAAGCTTCTTCTTCCTAATCTTCTTTTTGGCCCTATTTAATCTCTATTCCAATTTAAGAATAGCTTCATGAGAAGATCTTTCCCCAAGAAAGCTAAGCTCATCTCTTTTCTCTTTAACAGGAGGCCTTGAAACCCTAGGACCCAGATTCTGAACATGAGAGAAAGGACTCGTAATTAAAGGGCTCTCAACTACGATAGAAAAAGCCCAATTTTCATCCTCCTCCTGATTATCTTGGACAACAAAACTCATCTTCTGCCTTCCCCTTTTCTCTAATCAATCCTTCCACTCTAGCAAAACAACAAGGGTAAAATTCACTTACCTCCCCTGAGGTTTCTAACAATGACAGACACCGCCCCTCACATTTCTAAAATTGCACTTACCTCCCCTGTCAGACTTGTCGGCTAACAGACGTTAACAGAGTGCATGAATGTACAATTTTACCCTTTTATTGACCTCCCTTGAGGTTTCTAACAATTGTAGGTACTTCCCCTAGGTCTCTCTTTGCTATAAAATTTAAACTATAATTTAATTAAGATATTGGAGTTAATGCAATAGTTATCTAGTCTAGAATTTAAAAAATGAAAGTTTACTTCATCTTATCTCTAAAATTCTTGTGAAAACAAACTTTAAAATGACTAATTTTTTGCCTATTTTCAAAGATTTAAATATTTAGTTTTAGATTTCTAGTTTCATTGAAGTTGTGAAAATTTAATTCCAGCAAAATTCTAAAGGTATTTGTATTGGGAACCCATTACCTTTTTTTTCCAATTATAATTTTGTGTACTGCTAATTTAAACCGACTCAATTAGCAACTATATTCTATATACCATAGAATTTTTTAATACCATGAAACTTTTAATCACAAATTTGTTTTACCAGATCCAAAAGTTTGGAAAAAATTCGGTTCGAGAAAAAATATGGTTTGGCTAAGAAATTGTGTAAGAGTTTTAGCCAAAATATACCTTTTTACTCCAATCAATTTTTTCCTAGTTTGGATGACATGTAACCTTAATTTAAAACCATGTCTTTTAGAAATTTTTGTTATTCTTTGCAAAAATAAGAAAAATTGAAGCTTTATGTAATTTCTTTGTAGTGCGTACGTATCGTTTATCTTCAAATAAATTCAAAATCTTTTTCAATCACCGTAGAAAAAAATACTTATACATGCATATTTTAAACCAAATGTATATATGTAATCGAAAAGTTCGAAATAGAAATCAGTTGGAGAAAAAATATATTGTGACTAAAACTTTTAACATAATAATTTTGCTATAAAGATGCATGGTGTAGGGTTGAGGAAAAAAAGTTTACCTTAATTTAAAGCCATATTGCTTTTAGAAAATTTTGTTATTCTATGCAAAAAAACAAAAAAAGACTTTTGAAGTTTCTTGATAAATGATAGGGTTGGGAAAAAAAGTTTACCTTAATTTAAAGCCATATTGTTTTTAGAAATTTTTGTTATTCTATGCAAAAAAGAAAATGAAAAAAAAAGGACATTTGAAGTTTCATGATAAAGGAAAGAAATTGTAATTGCTTTGTATTTATGCCTACATTTGCATTTGACTTCAAAAAAGTCAAAAGTTGTTTCAAGTTTCCTACAAAAAAAAATTTAGGAAAAAAATTGTAACTTAATCTCTATATTCATGCCTAATATGCATTTGACTTCAAAAAATCAAAAGTGTTTTCAAAGTTTTGTAAAATAAATGCTTATACACGCATATTTAAAATCAATGTATGTCTGTGTTTAATTTTGAAAATACACGTGCATGTAAGATATGTATAATAACTTAATCTCTTTTAAATAGTTTTAATTAGGAACATTAATGTCTTTTAAATTGAGTCTAGAAGAGAATTCATTTCACAAAATCATTCTAAAGGGGTAAAATTGGTAATGAAATGGATTTAGTAGTTGATGTAAGCATTTTCCGTTACCTAGTAACGGTCTTCTAACGGCAATGGGGGAATCTGCAGCCAACAACTGAAGCAGAGGGGAGGTAAGTGCTATTTTTAAAACATGAGGGGAGGTGTCTGTCATTGTCAGAAACCTCAGGAGAGGTAAGTGAAATTTATCCAAATAACAAACATTGCATTCACAAACTGCTTTCATAAAGTTGCTAACCACCACTTGTTACTCAACCACTCTAATCGGAAAAAGCGCGTCATGATGTTCAAAATTAAGAGAGTGGTTAATGACCTCAAGATCTTTCCCACTGAAAAAGATGGTTTTTTTTGGATGTTGCTTCATCTGAAGTAATGACCTCACCTTCACCCCATAACTTCCCAATGTTAAAGAAAGGTATCAGCATTCCATAAGGTTAAGGGAATCCCATAGCAGTATATAACCACTCTAGACTTTTCCACTTTAAGGGTTGGCGTCCACTGTTTAACCTCCACAAAACCAATTGAACAACCAACTCTGACCCCCGCCTTCTAACATGGAATTCATATCAAGGATATGATCGAGGAGAAGGTAAGCAGAACCAAATTACCACCCATATCTCTAATTTGAATGTCTAGAACTCCCTCAGCATAAAAAGTTTCCCTAGAGAATCCATATTTCTTGGAGCAGGAAGTGTAGCGACAACACTTCTCTGGAGCCCATGAATGTCTTCCTCCCGAGCTACAATGCTTGATCTCGTGTAATCAAACGATCTCATCGACCTATACCCGGAAACAACATCTGCAAAAGAAGGGCCTGCTCCATCTACATTTACTGTGCTGCCAACATGATCCCCTCCATTGTTGGTGTTAGGTAGAAGATTAGTTCAAAAAAAAAATTTTCTTTTCGCCACTCAAAAAAAAGGGGAGAAGATTAGTTCAAAAAAAAAGGGTGAAGATTAGTTCCAACAAGTTTTGCGACTCCCCCTTGGTGATACTTCTGACAAGAATCAGAGATCCTAGTACGATCAAAAAACCTATCCAATTTACATGTATTTTGAAGTTCCGAATAGAAACTCCGTTTCAAGGATAGCCCCAGAAGCTTCCTCCATGGTCTATAAGAGCATCTCCAGCCTTCACCTATATTTTTCTTTAAATTTGATTCAAATTTTGGGTAAAAACTCATTTTGGGTAGACACATCTTTAACCATCAAATTCAAATTTTACACATCTCCCTCTTTCTCTCTCTCTAACTAGGCGTTGGAGAAATGAGTCAAGGCAAAAGTTGTCTCAGATATGGGAAAAAAAATGGATAAAACTCAAAATGGAAAAGAGTTTGGGTCAAAGATTGGAGAGAGATTTTTATGATTTTTGCTCCATTTTTAAATTTAAGTCTTAAAATAGGTCAAGTCTAGAGATACTCTAAGAGCCTGAAAAGTTTTTTGTTGTGATCCATTACCTAGACATGGGAATTCATAGGAGAATCGATATAGAGCCGGCTTATAGCCAAGGCCGGGGAAGCCGGCGCTTCTGACCCCCGAAAAAAATTAAAAACGAGGGACCCCTAATTTTTAGGATCCTTATATATATATATATATATATATATATATATATATATATATATATATGTGTGTGTGTGTGTGTGTGTGTGTGTGTGTGTGTGTGTGTGTCCCAAAAAAATTGCATTAGTCTCCTTTACACAAAATTGACCCAATTGAAAGTTAGGAGCCACAATTAAAATGGGCCTAAATTGTGAAATTACTCATTAGAAACACTGAGGCATTAAAAAAAAGAAAGAAAATTGGGCGTATTCCATATCAAATACATATTCTTTATTCTTTTTTGAATTTGCTATTTTGATTTCTTTTAATACTACTCCTTCCGTCATAATTTGTTTGTCCAATTTGGGAAATACGACTTTTTAAGGGAACACAATCACTGCACCAATAAATAATCAACTTTCCAAAAGTTGCCCTCCAAAATTTTTGAAAAAAATTACTTTAGTTCATATGGTAAGAGACAAAAAGGGAATTTTGTAGCTTTTGATCCCTTGGTCTTTTAAAGTGGACAAACATTTTGGGACAAGTAAAAGTCAAAAATTGGACAAACAAATTGGGGCGGAAGGAGTAGAAAAATGCAAAAATGTCTCATTTTCGAAGTGCACTTTCGGCCCCCGAAAGTCTTGAGCCAGCCCTGAATCGATACCTGTTTTTGAATGGTTTTACTAGGATTCCTCAAGTCTCTCCCAGTGGTTCTCCACTGCATATACGTGTATCGTATGCAATGGATGAGCAATCGATACACACGTAAAGATAAGAAAACACAATTTCAGGTATCCCTCCTTGACTCCCTAAAAGAGGATTGGCTTGTTTGAACTTCTTCAGACTTTCCATGTTTTCCTTTCATGTCCTTTTTTCCTTCTTCGATTTATGCTTTGACTTTGTGTATGAGGGTGCTTTGGTAAAGTCATGCACCAACTCTTTGTTCATCTCCCCCAATGAATCAGAATCAAATCTAATTTCTTCTGCCAAATATTGAATGGAAAATCTCTCGCTATATCTTTTTAATCATATCTCTCTCTCTCTCTCTCTCTCTCTCTCTCTCTCTCTCTCTCTCTCTCTATATATATATATATATATGTATGTATGTATGTATCGCACACGCACATACACAAACAGAGAGAAAACCAAGGTGGAGAAGGTGAATAAGACGCGGAGGAAACAAAATAAAGAACAGTCGTGAGATTACTTATGGTGAGGAACTTCGATCATTCTCACAGGGAGAGAGAGACGTACCAGCAGCCATCGTCTCCGACGAAACAGCTTGGAAGTAGTCCACTGTCCACCGTCTCTGAGAACTACTCCTTGTACGCAATCGGCACAGCCGGGTTCGGCCCATCGTCTTGGTGGAACGGAGTCACGTACGACCACTCTAGTCGAAGGGTTAGCAGGACTCTCAACAGATCTATCTTATGTCAGAGAGGAGAGCTTTCTGAGGTTTGAAGAAGGAGTCGGTTGGACGGCGGCAATGGTGGAGGTCAGACAGGCACCGGTTTCGTGGGCATTAGCGTCGTTTGGGGTGGGGGTGGGTGTCTCTGGGTGAGAGGAAGAGACATTGGTGGTGCGGCGATGTTGGTGCTATTCCGGCATGGGTGTTGGTGGCTCCGGTGGTGGAGAGAGAGAGAGAGAGAGAGTGAGGGGGTGTTCAACTTTCTAAAAAAGTACTTTTTAAAAAAAGAAGATAATTTTAAGTTCAAAAATTATGTGTTTACGCAAATAATTTTTTTACAAATATGGATCTTGTTTGATAGATCTTATTAAGATCTTTTAAACGGTGCAAAAAAAATTAAAAATATATTTTTCATTGTATTTGAATTTAAAATTACCTTCTTTTTTTAAAAAATATTTTTTTGGAAAGTGAAACACCCCTGAGTGTGTTGGATTTTGAAGAAGAGAGAGAGAGAGAGAGACGGGTTGCAGATGAGGAGAGTAAAGTTAGAGAGTCTGGGTTATGAGTGTCAAGTTCTTTTTGGTCTCTTTTTTTTTATTTATCCGCCAAGTCATTTTTGGTCAATATGAATTCTAGAAGCAACATTTACCTGAGGGAATGGGTTAAATAATTTGAGATGTGATAGTAAATAATTACTTGTTTCGGGCCCAAAAAAATTATCGGAATTGTTCATTTTGTTGAGCTCATTGAGAACTTCAAACCTGCAAAAATTTATATCGATCGGATTGGTAACATTTATCTTGGGAAAAAAATGTGCACACTGGAGAGCACCCATTTGCTTTAAGGTAACTGTGTTTTGAATCTTTGGGTCAGGTATTGATTTGTATCCAATCGACTTGAATTTTTGCAGGGTTAAAGTTTTTGACGAGCTAAAAAAAATGGACGATTCTGATAAATTTTTTGGGCCCAGAAAAGCCCAAAGATCCACACTAGAATGGACTGGATGGTACACCCACTGGACTGGACCTCAACCCCAAACGAACACCTCCACGGCTTCTTCTTTTGCCCAAATTTTTACCAATAAAAAAGTAAAGTAATAATAAAAGTGTAAAAGAAAATGGCCAAGAGAATATGTAATCAGGTCGACGTGCCTGATTACCTGGATAAAAAATTGATGGCATTTTTGTAATAAATTTGAAAGAGTGTGGGTACATTTTTGGGAGTAGGAGAACACAATCAGTTCAATCATAACCGTTGCAATAAAATTGAGAATACAAAATTGTTATTTCTCAAAATACTTGAGTAAAAATAAAAAAAAAATTTACTTTTCCGATTTCTCTTATCGAAACGAATCAATAACTCACAAAAGTTTGATACACAAATAACAAATGCGGAAAAAATTCAAATAAGAACAAAATTTTCAAATTTAAATTAAGTTTAAGTTATGGTCAAAAGAACTCAGCCTAACTTTTGTCGTTTGTATTTTTTATTCTTTGATGAGATAACACCCCCCCCCCCCCCACCCAGCAAAGTGCACCCAAATTTGGTGAGAGAAAGGGGTTTTGGGGTGGTGTAGTGCACCCCGTACTATACGAGTAGTGCGGCCAATTCGGCCATCCATCTCGGTAATGGATGGCTCAAGTTTTTATCCACAGAATTTGTAGAAGTTCGGATTAAATCCAAACCGTTCGTACCGAGATGAATAGTTGGATCGGCCGCACTACACGGTGTAGTGCGGCAGATGCACTATAGCCCCTCCCATTCCGAGAGAAAGGGGTTTCTAGAAGATATAATGTGGAAGTTCTCTTTGTCAGGATAGAAAATGGGGGCCGGACAAACGAAATGGGGTGACCGGTTGAGAAAGTTGCATTCGAGAATATTGATTTTAGGGTGAGTGGTATCCATGCAGCACATTCGAGCCGTTAAAAAATGTAATTGACGGCTCGAATTGAAAATGTACCAAACGAACTAAAAAGAAGAGAAAATAGTGTTTCGATCTGAGCCGTCAATTGCATTGTGCTGCACTAATATCACGTGGTATCTGATTTGCAGCCAAAAATTCCTTCGGGATGAGAGAGTAGTCTATGTACCCCATTCCAGAAACTTTCTTCAAAAATAAATACTTATTTTCAATTTGGCAAGCTTAAAAATAATTTGCTTACAAAAATAATCTTTAAATTTTAATCTCATGGCCTGTACGAATTTGAAAGAAGTCCTTACGAATATCGAATTGAGCTTATTTTTTACAACTAAAAAAAAATGGTTCAAGGAAAAATTTGCGGTTTGAATCTTTTTGTGAGTCCAAAATGAGCACCACAAAATGTCAACATCAAGCCCATTCAACACTTGTTGATCACGGCCAAAATACATTCCATGAGGGCATTGATAAAATCAACTCTTAGTGTTTGTCTTGAGAATAGGCCATTTATTGGCTTACTCGACAACCTTTTTAATTTGTGGACACATTTTTGTATGTGCTAAGAATAGGCCATTTCTACTCGACAGTCCTTTTTGGCCATCTCTACTCAACAGCCCTTTTTGGCCATCTCTTGAGAACAGGCCGTTCATGCCGTCGATTTTGAACACCTTCGGTCGATAAGGGACACATGCAAGGCTTATGATTTTGGGCACTACTTGTGCTCTTAAAGGCCTTTATTGTTGAATGGTTTTCGACTGTTCTAAGGCCATGGTTCATTGTTGGCGACTGGAAAGTTTTGAAAGGTCTTGTTGGCATCTATATATATATATCTCCTTCATCCAAATTTTAGTAAGGATGATTGAAGTGAGAAATAACAACAGCCTTTTGATATCGAGTTTGTATGGGGAGCAAACTCATCTTTAGAAGAGCTAATTAATTATGGTTCGAAAGTTTGAAACTCAAAGCAAGTCGAGTCATGAAAATAATTTGACTAGAGTTTTAAACTACCAGTGTGCTATGTGATTTCCTTTTATTGCGTGGCCATTTGGCAGTGAATCACGCCAATTGTTTACACCATCTGTGACCATTTGGTCATGAATGACAAGTGTTAGCACCGCAATACATGTGGAAGGCCTTGATCATAAGGGCTTTGAATGCTTTGCTAATGCAAATGGATTTGGTCCATTTCATCGATGAATTTACAATACCTTCTTCACGACAAAAACAATGGTCAAACGAAATGGGCGGCGGAATCTTTCAGCTCTAGCGGCCTCCTCAAAAAGAAATGACAGGAGCTGGTCAATCTACAAAACATCAAACAGTGACTTCGTTATAAGCTCAACACTGAAGCTAATCAACCCATCTATGCCGATGCTAATATTTATATGTTAAATCAAGAATAATTCCCATAACCATCCAAAACTAAAATAACTAAAGCCAACTCACATTTCCAAAAGCTCACCTAAATAACAAACTACTGATATGACGAGTTGAGGCTATTTTTGACTAAAGTTGAACCAGCTTATTCCTTAGTTTTGTAATCAATATAGTTCTTCAAAGCTCATGTACTGAAGGCCCAAGCATATGGTCTTAAGATAGAGATCTAAAATATTTTACCTCTGAGATGCATAAAGTTGTACATCAAAAGAGCCAAGTACAACTTTCCTCTCACCTTATGTACAAGTCAACAGCACATAGACTTCAACAAAACTAAGGTTTACTGGCTAATCCACTCGGTAAAAGGATTATTTGGTTGACTGAAACAAAAAAAAACAAGATAGTTCGCTACAACACCACGGTCACCAGGGAACTTTACACGGATGGAACCCTTTCTTCTTCTTTGCCTTGTGAACCTTTATGTTGACCAGAAAATGCCATCATTGGTGCAGCTGTTGATTCGGTGGTGTTGGTGAAAGACGAGGCGATCAAGGATAGATGGAAGTCGTATTTCGATAAGTTATTAAACGAGAAACATGAAGGAGGCTTTGGTGGAGAGGAAATGTATGTACCTGGCGAGAACATAGAATATGAGTTTTATCGAAGAATACAAAAATTCGAAGTGGTTAAAGCTTTGAAAATGATGAAACCGGTTAAGGCCCTAGGACCAGATGGTATCCCTATTGAAGTGTGGAAAAGTCTAGGTGACTTGGGGGTGACTTGGTTGACGAAGTTGTTCAACAAGATTATTATGACTAGGAAGATGTCTGACGAATGGAGAAGGAGCACCTTAGTACCTATCTATAAGAATAAAGGGGATATTCAAAGCTGCAATAACTATAGAGGTATTAAATTGATGAGTTATACGATGAAGTTGTAGGAAAGAGTTATTGAGCATCGCTTGAGGATGGTGACTACGGTGTCAGAGAAACAGTTTGGGTTTATGCCAGGAAGATCAACCATGGAAGCTATCTACCTATTAAGGAGATTGGTAAAAAAATACAGAGCAAAGAAGAAGGATCTCCATATGATTTTCATAGACTTAGAAAAGGCTTATGATAGGGTGCCTAGGGACATCATATGGTGGGTTCTGGAGAGAAAATGAGTGACCAAAGGGTATATTGAGGACATTAGAGACATGTATGAAGGTGCCGTCACTACCATTAAATCACCAGTAAGGGAAATGAGTGAATTTCCTATCACCGTAGGTTTGCATCAAGGGTCAGCCCTGAGCCCATACTTCTTTGCCTTAGTTATGGATGAATTGACTAGACAATTTCAAGAGGATATTCCATGGTATATGATGTTTACAAATGACATTGTCCTCGTAGATGAAACAGCTAGAGGTGTTAATACGAAACTAGAAATTTGGAGAGAAGCATTAGAGTCAAAGGGTTTTCGGATATATAGGAGTAAAACTGAGTATATGGTGTGCAAGTTTAGTGGTACCAGTAGTGCACATGAAGAAAGAGTGATGATCCAAGACCAAGAGATACCAAAGAGTGATCATTTTAGGTATTTAGGCTCAATTATTAGTAGAGATGAAAAGATTGCTGATGATGTGACCCATAAGATCCAAGTGAAGTGGTTCAAGTGGAGAAGCGCTACTGGTGTACTATGTGACAAGAGGATACCTACAAAATTGAAAAGAAAATTCTATGGAACTGCCATAAAATCAGCGATGCTTTATGGGACAGAATGTTGGCCTATTAAGAAACAACATGTGAGCAAAATGAGTGAAGCAGAAATGAGAATGTTGAGGTGGATGTGTGGTAAGATGAGACGAGACAAGATTAAAAATGAAACAGTTCGTGAGATGGTAGGTGTAGCACCTATAGAGGAAAAGTTGAGGGAAAATAGGCTAAGGTGGTTTGGACATATCTACCGTAGATCAGAAGATGCAATAGTTAAGAGAGCAGATAAAATAGCTCTAGGTAGCAATGTTACGAAGAGAGGTAGACCTAAATTGACATTAGATGCTGTAGTGCGCAAAGATATGTGTATAATAGATCTGTGTAAACAAGTGGCACTTAACGGAGTCCAATGGAGAAAACGGATTCATGCAGCCGACCCCAAGTGATTTGGACGTAAGGCTCGGTTTGGTTTGATTTGGTTTAATGATTTCTGCAATTTTGGAATTTCTTAGCGTACAAACCATCAGACCTCTTATACATGGGATACTTTCAAGCCAACCAAAAAAAACAAAAACAAAGCAGGGTGGGGGTGGAGTTAATAAGGTTGTCCTAGATTTTCGACCAAGCAGGAATACAAGGGATCTATGTTACATGGACTCAAATGCGAGTATCGGTGCGGATGCAAGTCCAAGTGTCAGATCTTTCTAAACTTAAATCTTAAGATACGTGAATATGCGTCCCCAACTTGAGTATGGGTACGGGAACACGTCATGAACTCTTGTTTGTTTTATATATTGCATAATTTTCGCAGATTATGTGCCGTAAACTATGTTTACAAATGTATTTAAACAAGAAAGGATTAAAAAAAAATTACATTTTTGATATTTCCCGACTTCATGTCCATGTGAAATACTTGAAATATTGCTTTTCTAGCTAATTTGATATTCCTTATCTATAAGTATCTTAACAATTAAAGGATCCGAGTATCCAAAAGGATATGGGTGTCGAACACACCGACACAGGTACTTGAGCCAAAATGAAAGATCCATGTAACATAGCAAGAGATACACCTCTCAGACATAAACACGTGAAACCCTACAGAGGAACAAGAAAAATGCACAACACCTTCTCCCCTTCACACAGAATATAAATACCAATAACGAGGATCAATGGAAACACAAAACTCAAAAGAACCAGGCACCGATTCTAAACCAATAGAAGTATAGACAGTTTTCAACATTTCCAGTAACAACTTGAATGATGAAACTAAGATTCAGAATTTTCAGCAAGGAACTATTTTCTGCTCAAGAGTCAACTGCCTAGGCACACCTTCTCATCCTCAAGAGCCACGCGGAAAAATTGGGCTTCTTTTGCTGTTGACCTGCTCGCCTTTCTCACCTGTACTCGCACTGGGTCAGTCAGGTACTCCTGATGAATCACAAAATAAAAGGACTGATGAATGTGAAAAAAGTTCCTCATCATAACATTACAACCAAAACTCACATAATGATGTGTTCTCACAATGATTCCTAAAGTTGCATGACCAGAGATCATATGAATACACTTCAATGGTTCTTATCATAAAGGTTGTACCCAGTGGTAAAGGCTCCCAACAGCGTCTAGGAGATGGCACAAATCCCGGGACCAGCAATGTAGCAGATGGCACTTGCCATCGCACCAGGTCATGACCTCTCGAGAAGCGCTTGTTCATTCTAATACCAAAATCATGCAACCAATGCCCTTTACTAGTCCCTAGATAATATACAACAAAAGATTCATGGTTCAAGGGACTCCACCTGTGCAAGCGATTCAATATCCCATCACATGGTTTTACTAAACAACAAAGTTAGATGCTTTACTGGAAGATCACGCATAACCTGAAACAAATTGAAGAGGAAAACTAATAAAATTTCTTCCAAAATTTTCATAACCAAACTCAAGGTAATGGTATGAGGAGAAGTTGCCACTGATCAACTCATTGGTTGCTGTTTCTTCCCGCAAATATGGCACTGTACTTTCTCAACTATTTTTCTCTCCCTAATAGAAGTGCCGTTTATCTTTTCATAAGTGAACTCTTCCTAATCTTCTTCTTTTTTACTTCTGTTTTTGTATGCGTGGATAGTGGTCTGAGCTACGAGCAGGAGTGAATATAGTGGTTGCTACCCCCGGAAGATTTATTGAGCACTTACTGCAAGGGAACACTTCTCTATCTAGAATTTCATATGTTGTTTTAGATGAGGCTGATAGAATGCTGGATTTGGGTTTTCAACCACTAATTGAAGAGGTAAGTGGTATCTCAATTGTTTTACCGAAACTGTTCTTTTCAACATGATCATAGTTTCTACTGGTCACGTTTGTTAGATAATTCATGGTGTTCAAGTGAGAGTGAGAGCGATGAGCGAAGAAGAAGAGGAATGAGATATTTGGGAAGGAAAGCAGGTGATAGATGGTAGACCAGATGAAGCCTGCTAAACATCGCCTTTATACAAGGGGGTGCGTAGTTTAGTAGCAATATGTTCCCTTGGATCTCTTCAAGTGAGACATTGGGCCCAATCCAAAATTCTCTTGTTCCCAAAAAAAAAAAAAAGAGATACTGATTAAATCTATGGGGTTCTCACCGATTGAGCCCCGTGCTACAGACACAATTCCGAATATAATTGTTCGTAATGTTGTCGATTGAGAATCTTACACGTGTAAAGTCATGAACGAAAGCATTTGAATTTGCGCATGCATATTTGTGTCCGAAACAATTTTATTTTACATTATTTCTCAGTTCTCATCGCCTAGAGTGACTACACATTTTCAGAAACTTCGACAATTGAAGAGGTCCTAACCATTCATTAAAAAGCTAAAGCATATATTTATTTGACTGCAGAAAAAGATTTTTTTTTTTAATAAGTTCATATTTGACCTGATAGACTGATCAAGTTAGGGGACCAACTCTACCCCACCCACCCCCCCCGAACTATTATGTCTGTTTAACGTTTGCAAACCAAATCAGGGAAATAACATAAGAGCAAACAAAACGTACCTTCGAGCCTGACAAGTTCCACATCTGGTGTATCTTGCATGAAAATGCGCACTTTTGCTTGGAAGTTCTCACAAACATGAGTAATTGTATCTCTAGCCTGGAAGGTGAGGTAGAAAGTGCACGATCGACAAAATAGGGCATTTGTCTTAAGAACCTTCCCAAATTGGAATTGTGTATCCTAGAATATAAATAAGAAAAAAGTTAAAACCAAAATGATGGATGTTCATGATTCGAGAGACACACACATGGTTGTCAAATCATGAATGTAATCGAGAATCGAAATGGTACTTTTGCGAATCGTGAATCGCTCTGATTCGGTCATGATTTCTATAATGCATGGAAACCTAGGTTTATAGATTACGGTAACAAAAATATACACTACAAATTCAAGTTAATCAATAAAAACCTTCTTCTAAATGATGATTTGATAACAATGTGGAGTATTTGATAAGCTGCTTCTATTGCAACTACCAAGAGATTAGGATTCGTGAATCCTACTTATGGTCTTTTTCGTAAAAAAGAGTTAAAAGAACCAAGCAAACCCTTAAAGGGTCTATAGGAAGGTTGTATTCACTTTATCTTTCTCATTTTCGATCCACTCGTAATAAATCTCCCACTCTTATTACCTACAATGCTACATAAGGAGAAATAGGCTTATCTACTTTTTTGGTCCTTAAAAAATGCAACAAGTTTCAAAATCGTTCCTCTAAATTTTCATGTATCAATTGCATCCTTATACTTTAAAGCAAATATCAATGTTACCCTTCTGTCAACCCAATAACGGAAAATAATGATGTGGCTAACTGTGGTATCCATGTCACCGTTGTTGGCATGCCACCTAGGATTTGGGTCTCACCATTTAACCCAGTAAACAAGACGAATGAAAAAGATTAAACAAAAAACTTTCTCCTGCAAATTTCTTCTATTGAATTTTATGCAAGCTTTTAATTCGTATAATCCATGTTCAAAAATAATATTTGTGTAATCTCTCTCTCCAACTCACATCTACATCCCAGCCTCAACTCAAGAGCAAAACCCACAAACGAAAGAATGAAAGGGGGTCAAACTAATTCTTTGATCAACCTAAACTGAGTTCCTATGGCAGGAACTATTTGAACGCATTCTTTCCTAGATCATCCAATATCTTGGGTTTAGGCGACAAATATCGCAATTTCGGTTTGTGAATTTTGAAAAATTATTGTTTCTTTAAAACGCTAGAGAACAAAGAATTTGAGAACCCACTTTCTTTCTTTTTGTTTGTTGGGGACCTGGGGTAAATGAACCCACTCTCTCTCTTTATGAACTCAAAGGACCCTCAAAGGACCCATTGATTCAGCGATGAGTTGTTTACTTTTCGGATTGGAATTTTTGCTTGATTCTTTTTACGTATTGTTTTCAATTAGGTTTTCCAATTTATTAATTTCATTTGGGGCTTTTCGCTAAACAATACTTTGTTAAGAGGGATTGGGTCAAGGGTTTCATAAGTTTTCAAAATCCATATCCTAGTCCCCAAGTAAATTTGAGGTGAAAGTAAAATTCGGGTTTGTCAAGTCCAACTAATCAGATTTAAAAAAAAAAGTCCAACCAATTGATTTTGTAGTCACTTGTGCAGCCAAATTCTATTCAATGTCCATCCAAGTGATATGGAAGGCCAGTAATGGTAGGTGGTTCAATTGGGTTTAAGGACAGAGAAGATATGTATTTGTTGCGTGGGACGTGTTGATTTAGCATTTTGCTATGCGAAGAGGAGAAGAACATGAGGTGGTGTTTGATCTGCCACCTAGCAAAGCTATGTCAGTGAGCAGAAATGAATCAATGGGTTTCGGAGAAACGAATTTGGGAATTTAGGGTTTTTACTGGTGTGGGGCTATAAAGAGGGCGGGGAAGAAGACGTATAAAAGGGTCCACAATTCACATCAGCTTGCCATTATCCACTTAGGCATTTACCGTCCAAGTTTTTACGGAAAGGATAGCATTGAAATCGGTTACAAAGTACAAGGGTAAAATTGAAACCAAAAATTTTGTGAGGACGAAAAACGAAATCGAGCCTATTTTTAGGGACCAAAAAAGTAGATAAGCTGGAGAAATATACACAAAAGATGATGGTATATAACAATACTAAAGATCTTCAAAGAACAGTTTGAACCCTTTTCCAACAACAAAAAAGCAAAACAAGCAGTACAAAATGAATTTCGAAAATTTTAAGTGAATCGAACCAGACACCAATTCGGGTTACCAATTCAACGATTCGCAGCTATTTTTGATTTAGGCAGCCTATCCATATCGATTACCCACCGAATCGTACGATACGAATTTGGAATTGTACGATTCTAACAACCATGCGCACACACACACACCATACCTCCCGCTGGTTGTATACGTCAAGCGCTGCCTGTGAACACTTCTTGTACATCTCATATTCTCTTGCAAAATCTTTCTCGCATACTACAACTGGCATGATTAAACCGCACTCAACCACTTCTATAGGAAATCTCACAGTGTCAAATCCCTGTGCACACAAGAATATAAAATAAGATCAGCTCAGTTCTTTATTATGCTTAACTAGACTAATTATTATCATTTTTAATCGTTTACATTGAAATATTAATTTTGCAAGAAAAGATGATAATCGAAATACTATGGCCATTAGAATTCCACGAAGTGAACAGGATTTAAGCATGCAGAAGTGATGAGATCAATTCCCTTTTGAATTATGGAATGCTCTCGAAAGATGTGCACGTGTGTTGTTATGGCAACTTGAAATTGGCTGATTGCTGCTTCAAAGAATTTGGATTTGCATAGGAAACAAAGGGATTATTTGTGGACTAAATAATAAGATTTTTGGAAAGAAAAGGATTCTACTTCCATAAGGAAAATTCTCGGCAATGTTTATTTAAGAAGGCCAATGGAGTTCGGCTGGAGGGATCTACCACGCACAACAACTCGGACGACACCATGGCTAGAGACTACGGCTGTGGCCAAAGAGAAAAAAGGAGCTTCAACTGTTATTAGTCCATGAGAGGCTAAATATTCTAGGCTAGGGTAGAGAATGAAACCTCATGTTTCGTAGTAAGTATTTGCAGACTCTTTATTTATTCTCCGAATGCTTGATTTAATCGAATAACCGTTCTTACCTCTTTTTAATTTAGTACTTTTGGATATGGATTCAATCATGTTTTTTCCATGATTTGTGAGATTCTTGCCACTTTACTTGATTTTTTTTTCACTTTACACTTATTGCACATTAAAACAAATCTGAGTAGTACTGGGAATCATCCGAGTCATACCGGCAGAGCAAAACTCAGTAGGTTTGGTGGTCTCTATCTTTGTCATCCATTTCCCATTGTGCATGATGTTCATTTAGAAAATATCAAATATTATGACGCCACTCTTATGAATATTCCTCATTAAAGTTCCAATTTGCAGTTTTGCTAGCTAATCATTTAAACCTGTTATGCAACTCTTAATTTCAAACACTGGATATCTTTTGTGATTTGTTTTCGAATGGATACATATGACTTTTTTGGACTTGAACATTAAGGCGAGGAAGAGCATATACAAGTTGTTTTTCTAAAAGATCGTAACAATGATATTTTCCATGGTAATAGAGTTTAGACACCAACTTGCTGTGAATAAAAGTAGGAAAATAAATAAGAGATTGTTAGTAATTGCTATGAATAAATGTGTGTGGGTTCTGAACCCTTAGAAACTCGTTAGTAATTGCATAGGTGCGCCTCGCCTTACCTTACGCCTCTCGCCTCAGGCCCAACAGGACTTTGCGCCTTGGTGCTCTTTTCTCCCGTGACAACTATGGTTTGTCCAACAAGCAGCTTATTTATATAATTTAACTATCGTTTGTTTAATTGTTAGCCTATTCTTAATAAATAAATAAATAAAATAAAATTCTTAACTAGGTTAGGGTTCAAACGATTTAAGTTTATTTAGTTTTCCAAAAAATACACAAGTACATTAAAATTTCACCACACATAACATACCTCGGAATCCTCGGTGACTTTTTGATATTTGTCCCACTCTTCATCGGTAAGCCGACGGTTTCCATTACTAAGCCCACAGTCTGGTACGCCTTCGTAGACACAAGAGAGATCCATCTGATTAAACACAAAACTCAATTTTATTAACTTCCAAGGTTTCAAGCAATATATAATCTCAAAAGCAATAAACACAAAGTAAGAAACCCCAATTATACCAAACCTACAAGGCCCCAACATGAGAACAGATAAGGAATCAAATTATCACAAGGGGCCAATAAGGAAGTTAACAATCGAGAACCAGCCAAAAACCCTAATTACAATGGAAGAAGATCGATGCTATCCAAAAACGGATTACAAAACCTAACTATACAAATCGTCATAAAAATCAGACGTGCCAAAGCAATGAAAACAGACTACCGAACCCCTAAGGCCCCAGCATCCATCAGAACAGATGAAGAAATCAAATAATCAAAAGGGATAAAAAGGCAACAAAGTGATTGCAAGAACTAAGGTCAAAATGCTGATGTAGAAAACAAAATTACCTCTCGAATCCCCGATTGAAACGACCCTATTTTTCCTTCTCCTTGCTTTTCTCTCTCTCTCTCTCTCTCTCAAACTTTGTGAGTTGGCTTAGTTTCGAACTCGTTTTTGCCGTGGTGATTTATAGGGTACGGGGAAAGAGGGGTTTAGGGTTAGAATATTTTTTAGGAGTATTAAATGGGCCGGTTTGTGTCAAATTTGATCAGTTATAAGTGAGTTGGGTTTTTAATAAGTCATTAACTCATTTAGATCCATTAATTATGGGTTCAATTACTCATGCCCAACCCGACTCATTTTTTTGAAATCAAACCCGATCCGCCTATTAATCTAATTACATACTATATATTAAAATTTAAAATGATGAAAATACCAATATACACTAAAATTACCATGTTACCCCTGTAAATTTAATTGACTAAAATACCCCTACAAAATTACAGTACTTTCCTTCTATTAAAATGACCAAAATATTTCTTTACATATTTCCATTTTCTGGTTCTTTCAACTACTTGTTTACAAACAGTTTACTTTCTTCTTTTTTTCTTTTTTGTTTATCTTATACAAATGAAAAATTCAGCTATACCAATAATGTTTTTATAAAGTACACGAAAAAAAATCATTCTTATTTTCACCGGACATTAGAAAGTGTCCTTTTGGATCACTTCCACCTCTCCTCTTTATTTGAAGAGAGGGAGAGCGGGCGAAACCGGTCGAACATAAGGGTTGGAATTTTTATCCAGTGTGACACTTTGGGGAACAATAATATTTTTCATCCGGAAAAAATTTAAAATATCCCCCAAACTTTACACTCAATATCAATTAGACTCTCAAACTTTTAAATAAAATCAATTTTACTCCCTACGTTATCTTCTGTTAATCAAAACGTCTCATTCCGTCCGAATGACTAATGTATTTCGTTAAAGGCTCTGTTAAATAGCTTCCCAATTGAATTCTTCTCCGTTGTTGGAATGCTGGTATGGCCGTTCCGGAATGCGTACGTTCCGAGATTGGAAAGGAAAGTTCCAGATCAAAAATCGGAAGGGGGTGACCGTTTTATGGCAACCCTGCCCGAAGCCCAAAGTTTTAACGTAGACCCGTAACCGACTGAACTAATTCTTCGAGCCCGTCCGAAACCCTTCGGGTTGGGTCGGACCCACCCACCTCGTGGGTAATTTGCTCAGCCCAAGCGTACAACTAGGCAGTATAGTATCCTTTGAAATGGCTATTGGGTTATGGACCTGAAGGTCTTCTTATCAGGCAGGGGTTGGCAGTAATAGACAGACAACAACTGTAGGTGGTAGTAGTGAATCTAGTGATGAGACCTTTAGTAGAGTATCAATAGACATTTACTGTTGTCTGTAACAGGTGAACGTCGCTAGATTAAGGAGCCCATGTCCCGTCTTATTATGGTCACATATAACCCATCGTTACTCTAATTCTTCTGTCATTACTATCTGCTCGTCAGAGGGGGTTTCCACCAGTTGGTTTCGGTTTGAGAAGGTCAATATTTCTCTACGTTAAAAGAGGTTTCCCTTCATGGACAGAATGATATCACAGTTATCACCCATCACTTCTAGTATAAGCCATCATTTTGTTATTGCTTTAGTATTTTTGTACCGGATCATGAAAATTTTCCTTTAGCCAATAAAGCCTTTGGAAAACGTATGATTGGATTCATAAGGAGAAAAGGTGTTGTGATTTAGAGGAAGTAGTATATCTGTACTGGAGTTGGTAACTCATGATGTTATGAAAGTTTTTAGCAGATGTTCTGCAGTTACGTATGATTCCGTTGGTTTTCAAATAGGAGGCGTTGATTGTGCACATTGCACTATGCTCATTTGTAGAGATCCGTATTTTAATTGATTTAACTTTAAATGTTTATCATTGAGGAAAATGGAAAATGTGGAATATTAGTGTTTATATGATTTGGGGCCAAAGTGATAAAATTGATTGTGGAAGGGTAAAATATGTAGTTTACATATCGGGCGGTTCCGGGGACACTTAAAAAAATCCTTCAAATCTTAATCTCATAGTTCCCGATCAAATTTTGATGATTCAAGCCGCTCAATGTGTTCAGAACGTGATTTTAAGGATGTACACAAGAAACTGACAAAAAAACTAACCGGGAGGGCACGATTTGAGCAGTTTTTTATTGAACCGTTCAATAAAGTTCAATAAAAAATTGTTCGGATAAAGCCCTTCCCGATCATTTTTTTTTGCTGATTTCTCACAGACACCCTTAAAATCACGTTCTGATTATATTGAGCGGCTCGGATCATCAAACTTCGATCGGAAACTTGGGGGGGGGGGGGGGGGGGGGGTTAAGGGGCCCCGAAACCGCTTCATTTACATATATGTGAGTATATATAGGAGGGTGAGAGAGTAGAAGATCATTTTTCCTCCACTCCCTCTCACTCCTCTTCCTCTCTCTCGTCTCTCTCCCTCTCTCTTGCTCTCTCTCCAAATTTCACCTCAATAACTCAAAACTACCTTTAATCCTTCACCCTCTACGTGTATTGTGATCCGTATTTCGCCGGTTGGAGCTCGGTGGAGTCGTATCGCTCTCGGTTTCGATTTCGGAAAGTTAAGGCTCGTATTTTCGTGGGTTTCGTTCTTCGGCCTCAGGGTAGGAATTCTACCTCTCAATATATGTGATAGAAGTGTTTTCCTTGCCTTAAATCGTGTCCTTGGTTGTTATAGTTGTTGTTGTGGTTGAAATCCTTGAAATTGCAGAAAATCTGCTCGAACCCCATCTGTATAGATACTACTCTAGTCAGTATGAATACAAGATTCTCTGATGTGTTACAAAGCCAATCTGTATCCATACTAGGATTTCTAGTATGGATACAAAGTCTCCTAAAATCAACTTTTGTTATTTTGTTCCTAACTTCGTTATTTTTACATCCGATCACTTCTAACTTGTTATAAACATTATCAAATCACTCCATAACATTATTGGTCATATTCATTGAGTTCGTTGTGTACTTTCGCATCCCTTACCCTTGTTCGACAAATTTTGACGCTGACTAATACATAAACTTCGATTGAATTGAAATGGCACGATATGAGAACATGAGATTTATGAACATTTATTGACACAACGATGAACATTCAGGACCCATCGACGGGTGGGTGCCTGGCAGGGGGTATCGGAATCCCTTAATTGGCCTGGTAGGAGCAAAAGCTCGTTTTGGTTACTTTCAGGACCTACCGATAGGTATGGTGCCTGGCAGGGGGTATCGGGATTCCTTAATTGGCCCGGCAAGAGCTTCGGCTCATGACACATAACGCGAAGCAATATTGGACTCATGGAAAGTTGAAACGGTTTAAGGTTGAGGTGCACACCAAATTTCGTATCGAGTATGTTGGATTGTGAAACCTTGGCTATTGCCTATCTTGCGGTCTATATCCTATTCTTATCTTGTGTTTGCTTTTGCATTTCTCTCGCATATAATGTTAGCGTAGAGTTTTCTACTGGGCTAGTGTAGCTCAAACCTATTATCATTTTCAGGTACTAACACAAGGCAGTAGCGTGCATGATTGGAATGCTTGGAAGTGGAATTATTTTTTAAAGCTAACGATTGAGGAGTTATTTAGTCATCTTTGTAAATCTCTTTTGAAAGATGTATTTGTAACTCTTTGTAACTCTAATTGTAAATCTGTGATTATGGAATATTGTAACCCTTAACTTTTTGAACACTTGGTACGATGTTAATTTTGGGTCTCGGAGCCAAAGATGTAATCTTTTGAAAACTATTGGTTGTTGAAGTACAATTATGGAAAAGGGAATGTTGCATTATTTTGGGTATCGTACGAATTATGGCGAAGTTTTATTTATGGAAATCATTTATATTTATGTTGAAAATCGAGGGCGTGACATCATCAGTCAATTTCCTCTTAATGGTAGGGTGTATGTAATACCCGTCTGTTTGGTAGTAAATCAGACTGCAATGAATCTTGACTTCCAAGAATTTCGGTTTAACATTTGGGTCAAATCATGATGGAAATAGACAATCTTTTGGGTTGAGGGAAAGATGAACATGGAAGGAAAATTTGTATTATCCTTGTTCACGAGCGAGAATGGCTCTAAATCTTTACTTTGTGATCTGTGGTTCTTGTTGCAGTGGTCCGACAAGGGACCATAGCAATGTATGATTATGAAAACGAAGATGACAACAACGAACACTATGGGTAGCCCACGCCTCCTGTGTACATGTCAGGCATCCCGAATGACCTTCCTCTTTTCGTTGCCCGTGGAGGGCAGGACTACCTTTCGGATCCAGCAGATGTGTAGACACTGATGGGCGCTCTTAGCGATCATGATGCTGATAAACTTGTAGTACTTTACCCGAAGGAGTATGCACATTTGGATTTCACTCTGGCCGGAAATGCTAATCAAGTTGTGTATGATCCTATCACGGGCTTCTTCAGTCTCAACTGAGAGCATTTGTCACGTAACACTGAAAATATATGTACACGAATACTTCTTTTGAATTTTCATACATAATTCGTACGTAGCAAGGTTGTTGGATTGGGTACTTAAATAAATATGAAAAAAAACACATAATTTCTGTTCTTTGTTTTTTAGTTGTGGTATCAATCCTCAGGGAAACAGATGAGGCTGAAATATGACTTTATAGACAACAACGAACATATATACTCTTTCCGTTTGACCATAAAAAAAAACATATATACAGAGTTTTGTTTGGAAAAGAAGAAACAAGAACATCTTCGCACAATTCAGGTGAAGGTGTTCTGGCAAACCATAAATCTTACTACTTAACACATGCTATCATCGCAGTCGTTAAAAGTGTTTTCAATAATTAAATTTTGTTAAAAGATTCATCTCGGGAAGAAACTACTCTTTCCGGAACGAGTCTTCTAAAATCCAAACCTGTTGAGATGGATGACACAACACCTCTGTAGTGCGCCCCTGCACTTCAAAGTCCCCGAATCCGAGGAATGGGAAAAGATAAAACAAGCAGTTCAAGGCACTTATACAATGTGTTATTTGTTTTTAGCCTTGTTTTTATGGAAGACGGTGGTTTGTTGTGGTCTGATTTTGCTCTAGTTCTGGAGTCCAGTACTCTGTTTTGTAATCTTGTTGTTGGATTGCCACATTGATCTAGATTAGAGAACACATTGTCGGAAATGGGGGTATTTGTCTTGCCTGCACAAGCAAGTTTTTTTTTTTCTTCTTCTTTTCTTTTTATTGAATTCTAGGCTTCAATATACTACTTCTTAAAGACAAACTCAAAAAGTTGGTCGAGCGACAGCATGTCAACAAATAAGGGGTTTATGTTTACCAATTTTTTCCTCGATCAAAATCGATAGAGATTTCGGAAAACAATGCCAGCAACAAAAATAAGGGCGAATGCGGCTATGTCTCCACAAGACAGATTTGTGGTTTCACGCCGTATTTTAGGACTTCACCGGAGAGAAATGGCAGTCAAGTCAAATGCGAGATTAATGATGAATCGACTCGTAAAGGAAGACCGTCACCTGTCAATCTTCAAGAACGAAATCAACCCATCGATTGGGCAGAGTGAATTGGTGGTTTAGTGAAGTGGGATGGAGCGAAAGAAAAATAACAAATGAACTTTGTTATTTTTCCAAGGTAAAATTACAATCAAGAAGGATGGATTCTTATTGAAAGTAAGAAAATTAAATTAATCCGACTCCTAATTATAACCCAAAAGTGGGCTAGTAAGACATGTTAAATTTCTTGGAGGGTTCTAACTTAAAATCAATTGCCTATAGGTGGAGTAGCCTCTAGATTTTATTAACCAAGTTTGGGTGGCTTAGTTAAGCGATGTGGGACAAGTTTAATACTCCCCCTCACGTGCAGCCCGGATGCACGTGGAGGTACGAATTGAGGAAACCAAGAGATTTGACTCGGGCGATCCCTCACGTGCAGCCCAGATGCATGTGGAGGTATGAATTGATGAGTTGACTTGGGCGACGGAGACTTGACCACACGATGTAAGACCATCCAAGACCTAGCTTTGATACCATGTTAGATTTTTTGGAGGGTTCCAACCTAAAACCAATTGGCTATAGGTGGAGTAGCCTCTAGATTTTATTAACCAAGTTTGGGTGGGTTAGTTGAGCGATGTGGGACAAGTCTAACAAAACAAAAATTAAGGATAAAGTTAAGACTTTGATTTGTTGGAGAGATTACAATGATGCCAAAAGAGGCTATATATTTATAAAAAAATAAAATGTGCAGGAAATAACTTCCTAACTTCTCACTATTCTTCATTCTTCTAATTATCTTCCAAGTGTCCAAATAACTTCCCACAAACTACAAAGTGTGTAGAAGCATGCCACTTGTTCAAATAACTTCTCGTCAATTTTCAAATGTGTAGGAACAAGTTAAGTGTCCTGCACTTTATTAAAATATAAATAAATAAAAACTAGTTATATTATTAATACAAAATAATAAAATAGGAAGCATTCTCATAATTGCCACATTTCGGTCGATCAAAGATAGGCAATGAATATATGGTGTCAATAATGCCCCCCTAATTCATTTGGGTGAAGAGCTAACGTAACCCAAGTGAATAATTTAACTAGTTTTAAATCACCCCTCTGTCGATATCGATGGGTGATAACTCTTTACGGTGTAAACATTTATGCCTCCCAACTATCGAAGAGTTTTAGATAAATTTTACACCAACCCTTTCACCTTTCGACTGATGTAACAAAGCCTTTAAGGCTTAATAACCATTGTCGAGAATAATCATGGTGACATTTCAAGGCCGAAATACCACTGTCGAAAAGCCATATGTTGCCTTATTAGATGCAATATTCCCTCTGTTGATAATTTTCCTTGAACTGTAATTCCTACTAAAACAAAATAGGAAATTATATAGAGACGTGGCTTATTGGAATATATCAAAAGGAAAACTCTGTCGAGTGTATAGACTTTGCAAAGCCACGAACTCGACTGAAGAAATCGACGGAGAAATGGCATTTTTTAGGAGGCTTGTTAAGAATGTTCCAAATCGACAAGACCATGACTAGTTCTCCTTGGCCAAGCAACTAATTTGTCCATGGCCATATGTTTTTTTTTTTTGTTGTGATTCCTTCATAAACAAAAATAAGAAACAACAAAACAAGGCCTATCGATTAAAGGCCTATCGATCAAAACTCTAAGAATGGCCTATTGATAAAAGGATTTATGTCATGAGCCTTAATCAAGCACAAGCATTTGTTTACTTAATTTCTCCCCCAACATTTGATAAAGAAATGGCTTAATTGCAAAAACACCCCTTAAACTATCACTTTTTTGCAACATGACCCCTTCATGTACAAAACCCGACAACATGACCCCCTTAACTATCAAAATCAAACAACATTATCCCCTCCCCTCATTTCCATTTAAAAATTGGACGGAGTGAAAGAGAAAGACTAAAGTACCCCTGGCTTAAAAAAAAGAAGATAAAAAAAGGAAAAAGATATTAAAAAAAAAAAAGAAAACACAACCACCACACTCTTTTTCTTTCTGTCGATGATCTTGATCTCTCCTCTCTCTCTCTCTCTCTCTCGATGATATAATCGCCGCCCCCTACCATGACCACTGAGACCCATCTCCACCCACCCATCCCACCCATCTCCATCTCCATCTCCCACCCATCTCCAATCAATCGACAGAAGCTTCTCAGAAGCCGAAACCCTAGAGTGGCAAAATCTACTTTGTTCGATTCCGTACACTGAGTCTACTTCGTTCGATTCCGTACGCCGAGTTCTACCTAATTTTCCTGGTTCTCCTACGAATACGTAAGTTTTCTGAATACGTAAGTTTTCTGTAAGTTGTTTTATATCAATTTATGTATTTATGTGCTTTCGTTTTAAAAAATTGGGGGATTTTGGGGTTTTCAAAATTTTAATGAATGTAACCATAAACAATGAATGTAACCCTAAAAGTCAATGATTGTGGCTTTTAAAAATAGAGGGGTTTGGGAATTTCTGGATATTGAAAAGGCTTAATTGCAAAAACACCCTTTAAACTATCACTTTTTTTGCAACATGACCCTCTCATGTACAAAACTCGACAACATAACCCCCTTAACTATCAAAATCAAACAACATCACTCCCTCCCCTCATTTCCGTTAACTTTTGCTAACATTTTGGATGGATTAATGTTGAATTGGATGAGAAATGAATTCTATTCCTAAAAAGCCCTTCCCATAGGCGGGGAAATGAACTTTTGGGGTATTTATACCCTTCCTCCTTCTCCCTAACACTTCCAGGTTTGTTCTCTCTCTCTCTCTCTCTTTCTCTCTCTCTCTCTCCCACCACTACCCCCTCTCCCACTGCCACACACCTTGAACACCACCCAAACCCATAACAGTTTCCCACTTCTTCTTCTTCTCCTCTCTCTCTCTCCATAACCAAGAACACATAGAACAGCAAGAACACCCAGTTTGAAACCCTAAACCCAAATTTATTCTTCTTCCCTCTATCTCCATAACCAAGAACACCATCCAAACCCAAACCCAGACCTAGAACACTATCCTTGCCCAGTTTTCGGAAAAACCCACAAGCTAAAAATTTGAAACCTCAAACCCAGAAAATTTAAGACCAAATCTATCTGCCTCATCTCTTCCCTCCCTTATTCTGAAAACCAAACCCACGGAAGTGAATTCACCTTATTTCATACAACATGAGCAGCTCAAGTTACACCAACATCAACTACTCACCGTACAATGGAGATAAAAAATGCGAATGTGGGCGGAGGGTAGTGATGAGACCGTCATTGACTATGAAAAATCTAGGAAGAAGGTTCATTGGATGTATCAACTACAAGGTAAATTTATCCAGAAAACTCTCTTCCCATTTTTTATTCGACTGTACAAAATTTGAAATGTGTCATGTTTATTTTCAGAAACGAAATGGATGCAACTTATTTGAGTGGGTAGATCCAGAAACCTGTCCTAGAGGATTGGAATATGCCAAGATAATACAAGCCAAAAAGGAAGAACTTGAGAGACAAGTTGAAGAGTTGAAAATGATCAATGAGGGGTTGGAAACAAGAAAACTAATGGTGGAAGAAGAAAATGAAGCCCTGTTTGTGAAAATAGCAGACTTGACTGAGATGAATGTCAACCTAGCAGCTACTAATGAAGCTCTACGTGCACAGATTGGAACAAGGAAGACTAGACAGATTGGAACACATTTTTGGAACATATAGTCCCGGTGGTAGTCATTGTGTTTGTAATTGGTGTCCTTGTGTCAAGTGTGAAGCACGCCCCTAAAAAGAAAACTTTGTATCTTCCTAAAATATGAATGAATCAAATTGATGCAATGCCAATGTTTCCATTCCATACGTGTACAATAATACCAAAAGATATAAATACAAGAACACTGCACAGACTAGTGCCAAGCCAACGCAACACATGTGCCATACTAGACCAGATTATTTGAAGCAAGGCAGTGTCAAAACCTGTTGAACACCAGTGCCAAACCAAGGCAGTACCAAACCTGTTGAACACACAACATAATTGAAGCATAAGTACACATGGAGTTAATAAAATTCACCTCTCATAAGGCAGCCCAGAAAAAATATAAAGTTGATTTCAAAACATAACATTCAGTCAACAAAGTACCAAAAGATTACATATTGACTACTGCCAAGCCCAAGGCAATACCAAAACAATTCATTACAGTCAACAAAATAGAGTTCTTAGTATTGTGGCATTTGGTACAACAAAAACCATTACATTAAGTCATCAAAACAAAAAATACTAATGCCATTGGGTACCACTTAAACCATTACACAATACTAAAGTTTAGCCATAAGCCTAAGATAAAGTTGATTCAAGTGGCAGATCTCTGGGTACTTGGTGTTGAAGTTGCTCCTTGGGAGTCTAGCCTAGGAATATGAGTGTTTGGCATTGTGGCACTGCCATTTCCACTACCACTGCCACATGATGTTGCAGATGAACTTGCTGCCTGATTCCAAAAAAAAACATTTCCTATCCTTGTGGATCTCCTCCAACCCTACATTGATAGTCCAATATAAATAAGTTGACAAATATTGGATTGCTTTCACATCGACTAAACTATAAACAATGGACATGATGTTAGTGTTATACCTGTGGTATTGGCAGACCCACTCTTGGGGCAATAGATTCTGCACCTTCAAACCTTGTCATTGGTATTTTGACTTTCCCAACTATTGGCTCCTTACCCTTCCCACTCTTTGCACCTTTGTTTGTTCCAAGATCCACTCCAATGTTTGGATTTCTTTCTATAATGACAACACCAAGAAGTGCAGCAGTGGTTCCACCTCTTCCTTTACCTCCACCTCTACTACCATTTCCATTGTTTGCACCTCTTCCTCTTCCAAGAACCATTTGACTGTTTGCAGTTCTTTCCCTACCAATGAGAATACCCTGATTTGGACGTCTTCCTTTTCCAACCAACCCATTGTTTGCTCCACTGTTAGGACCTATTGTTCTACCTCTACCTTTACCATTACCTCTACTACAATTGTTTACTCCTTTAGTATCTCTACTAGCAGTGGGGAACCCTCTTCTTTTACCTCCAGTCACTCCTCTTCCTCTGCCACCCTCATTTTGAATTCCTCTTCCTCTACCTCCAATCACTCCTCTACCTTTGCCAGCCTCATTTTGAATTCCTCTTCCTCTTCCTCCCACCACCATCACACCCTGTTAAAGCCAAATAATGAGGACTTATAATGAAATAAAAGTGCTGTAAATCACAAATTATTAATGTAGTCATGACAAAAGAAAAAATACATTGACCATACTTGTTCACCAGTGCTGTTTGTTGACTTGTGAGGGCAGGTTCTTGCATTGTGACCTGGTTGCTTGCATTGTCCACACTTTTAGGGTTGTGTAATACTTCCTCACTCCACTTGAAGTAGTTTTTGGCTCATCAGGGCCCTTCCTCCTTTTTTTTTTTTTTGGGTCTACCACTCTTTGCCCTAAGAGGAGGAGGGCTGATTGGATCAAAGTCTGTACGAACCCACATGGTTTGGTCTGGAATTGGTTTAATGGTGAAGCTGTATGTCCTTGCAAAAGTACTTTGATGAAAGCACTGATCAACATAATCTTTAGGATCATTTTTATCTGTTATGATTGCAGCCATTCCATATGCACATGATATCCCACTGACATCCCATTTTCTGCAAGTGCATGTTTTCTGTCCTATGTCCACAACATAGATCCTAGGTACACAAATGACTTCAAATATGGTGCCACTACTATACATAACCTCATATTCCCCCATTAGTTGTTGGGTTCTCTCAATTCTCCTACTAATCTTTGGACATATATTACCATTCTAGCCCATGCACAACTTAAGTCTAGTTTGCAACCTTGCCATTAGGTACCTTCTAATACTTTCAACCATGGTAAGAATTGGTTGGTCTCTTGCATCTTTGATTGCCGTATTAAAAGCTTCACTTGTATTATTATCCATTATATTGCACATAGACCTTGTACTATACATGCACCTAGCCCATGTTGTTGGTTCTTCTCTCATCAACCATTCATATGCAGTTTCATCAATCTCTTTAATTTCATTCATCCTCTCCTCAAACTCCCGCACTGTGTAAACTGATGCAGCCTCCATATGAGGTCTTTTCACTCTTTACCCTTGTACAATTTATTGAAGTTTGAGTACATGTGTCTAATGCAGTACCTATGTTCTACATTAGGGTACTTTTGAGCAAATGTTTCTGTCAAACCCTAGAAAAAAAAAAGAAATAAACAAACAGCAACAAACATAATGTAAACAATATAAACATTTAAGTAAGTAAAGAACTTAAATAACAAATACCTTCTGCCTATCAGAGATGAAGCACCAACCCTTTTGCTCTAGATTCCCTATCATGTCGATTAGATTTTCCAAGAACCAAGTCCAGCTATCTTTTGTTTCAGCCTCAACAACATGCCAAAGGAAACATCTGATTGTTGGCATCTTTTATAGTTGCATGCATCCATTAACCTCCAAATGGCCCTTTTAAGAAACATGCATCTAACCCAATTATAGGTCTACAACCAGCTAAAAACCCCTTCACCTGTGCATCATAACCTATGAACGAAACACTGGACCTTCATCAGGCAAGGGTCTTTCAACATTCAGTTTAGCCACACTACTTGGGTTCTATATCCTAACCATCTCATAGTAGTCCCACATTCTCAAATATTGCTTTATATGATCTCCTTGAATTAGCTCAAGTGCCTTTCTCTTTGCTCTATAGACTTTGGTATGTGAAACATTTACCAGCCACTCTCTTCTAACTATGTTCTTCATTGATTTGACCTTAGTCTCAGGAGCATCAACCAGCTTAGTTATGTACTTTTAGGAAAGCCACGATGAGGTTGCATTATTATTAGTGTAAATCCTAGTACATTGATGCATTTGCGTTATCTTTTTAATTTGAAAGGATTTCTCATTGTGCATTGGAGAGGCATGAAGCCTAAAGCCACAATCACATGCACACTTTACAGTCACTCTTGTAGACTCATTCTTCAAAAATGTGAATATATACCCCTCATTTATCTGGTATTCCCTCAATAATTTTCTAAACACCCGCACATTAGAAAACTTCATCCCCTCTATTAGTTGGGGGTTCTTCATGTAACTCTCTTTAAACTCAGGAAAAATAGGTTTCCCATCTTCATCATAGTCCTCTCCCAAGTTGTTATCATCACTGTTAAAACTAAGATCTTCATCACCTTTACTCCCAAGGTTGTAGGTATTTCCTAAACCTACCAAGGGAATGGTCTCATCTTGTTCTTCATCAGAAGACTCTTCTATCCCACTACAAGATCCACATGAACTTTCACTATCATCATTGGGCTGCCACTCATAGTCAGAATCACTACCCTCGTCCATTTCTTCTGCATCCACACCTTCTTGAACTATATGTTGAACTTCCTCTTCATCACAGCTTTCTTGAACTATGTGTTCAACTCCATCTCCATGAAGGTGTTCCACTACGTGTCCTCCTATGTCTAAGTCACCTCTCAATTCAGTTAAGGAGCTAGGGTCAACAGTAGTATTTGTCTCTCAACATATCACCTCCACCTGATCCTCACAATCCTCGTCAGATTCTACCACATTAGGACAATGGACATATACATCAATTATCATATACTTCCTACCAGAATGCGCTGCAAATATTATCATGAGAAGTCAATTCAACTAATCCATTGTTCGTGTCATGCATTGGAAGTCTATAAAACACAGTTATGTATTCTGTTACTCCATTAAAATATGTTATTCCATACCCCATCTGCCTAATATTATCCATCAACTCATAAAAGGTGAAGGAATTTGGATCTACCTTCATTTCTGCAATGATCCCATTCAAGTATTTTGACTGCGACCCCCTGACTACTTTACCACCAACGCAGATATTCAAAGTACACCTCAGATCAACCATGTTTTCTATGTAATGTAACAAAAAAGAAAGATTAATAAAAGGACCAACAAAACCATACAATGGGTATCATTTAAACAAATAAATATGATTAATAATTCTGATCACCAATAATTGCAGACTTCGAGAAGTATGGACCTGAACATAGCAGAATGACCACATTTTCAAGCCAAATTAGATTACCTACCGATTGCACGATGACTGATAGCCAGTAATCGTAGCGACACACCAACCATTAAGGCCAAAGTAGTCCAAACACTCCAGACTCTCAATCATAAAAGTGAATCAAACTTATACCCAGATGAGGCAAGCAAAACCCATTAAAGAAGATCCAATATAGTTAATATATAGTACACATTGGTACGTACATTACAACAGACGAGTCAAAAATTCAGCTTCCAAACATTGGATATCATTAGGGCCAAACAATCCAACCTACACAATCATATAAGTTAATCAAACTTAGCACATCATTCTGATCAATGTTGCACCAAAACTTGCAAATTTCGAGAAGTGTGTTTTCAAGCAAAACTTGATTGCCTTGCTGTTGCATCACAATTAATAGCCATTACACGTAGAGACAAGTGGACGATTAAGGCTAAGAAAATCCAAATTACACCCCCAAAGAAGTAAATCAAAATTCTAACCAAAAATAAAAAAATATGATTAATAATAGGACCAACAAAACTATACAGTGGGTATCATTTAAAAAATATGCATGTGCCTGGAAACACTATTTTAAACACTATTATGTACTCTATTTTAGGATCCCATTCCAACTTTGTAAAGCACCAATATGATACCCAATTTTTAATGCCCTAATCTCATACTTTAGGGTTAAAAAAATGAAGAGTTCGGGAAGCCCCAATTTTTATGCATTAATCTCACAGTTCGAAAATCCCTGATATTTAAACCCTAATCTTGGCTTTGGAGGGAAACACATTTTCAATAGGCTTAATTGCAAAAACACCCATTAAACTATCACTTTTTTGCAACATGACCCCCTTATGTACAAAACCCGACAACATGATGCTTTCAATACGTTTATTACCGGTCAAAATTTATAAACGTATCTTAACCAAATTGTCGAAACAGACAGTTGTGATTGTCCTATTCATGGCTCCTCCACGAATAAGTTTCTCTTTTTTGGAAAAAATGTTGTCAAAGAGGCAATTTTTACTCATGGATCAATCCCGACGCTTTCAGAAAAATGCTGCCATAGATCTTTCACAACGTTTTTAAAATGCCGGCAACCGAAGCCGACTTTGGCATCCTCAACGTTGCAAAAACGCCGCTAGAAGTATTGCCGGCGTTTGTCGGATCTTTTCCAGCATTTTTCAAACACCGCAAAGGCAATTATTTTCTAGTTATCCATTGTACTTTGAAGTGTTTTCATGATAATTATGTTTTCTTTCATAAAGGAATACATGTACCTCCAACAAGAAAAACAAGTTTAATTGGATGATGGTACCTTTGAAGGGGTCATTTTTTCCCCAAATCAACTAATATAGCGCCTCATGGTAAGAACTAGTAAGAAATTAATTAGTCGAGGTGCATGCACGTCAACTAACCTGGAAATTAACATGTTTTATAAAAAAAACCTAAAATTAAACCTTGTAGATTAATCACTCATAACCTTCTTTCATTTTTAAACTAACTCCTTCACATAATTGTACGTCTTTTTGTAAATCAGTCATGTGATTCTTACAGGCATCTATCTAGATGGAAACGAATGTTTTGACTTGTAAAACCCATGTTCGGCCTTATATGATCAACCGAAGTTAACTGGATTAGTAGTTATCCCATAATTCAATTTTAGGCCCTACATCTGGCCAATACCAACCTTTAAGGCCCTGTTTTGCTAAGGAAAATAAGTACTTAATTTATTTTTTAAATTAAAGGTGATATAATGTGAAAGAATGACATGTCTCGTAAAGCGAAAAATAAATATTTCAAAAATAAGAACCTTAATTAGCGGAACGTAACTCCCCAAACTGAACACATCAGATATATGTTATGAAATTTGGCTAGGAATAAAAGAAATGACATGTGTTTACCGCGACATTAATTAATTTATAAATTTCTCAAATGGCATTGTTGAATAATTTATATTCTGTAAATGTTTTATCTTCCTTGCTTATGTTCATCTCAATATCAATTGGCAATGAGTGGAGAGGTCCCAGATGTTATTAAGTGATTCATCCATTCTGTGGGGCTCCATTTTGGGTGGTTCGTCCTTTTTGAATGGTGGTTCGGGGTTAGCTTTTATCTCCTTCGCTCAGTCCTGCAAAACGAAGCACGACTAAGAGACCACACCGGAGGTTCTCCGGGATGGCCCTCCGGTGCAAGAGTCAGTTTGCTTGCAAGGAAGAGTTAGAGATTGGGAGCTAGGGTTTTTTCTTGCGTACCTCTTCCAAGAAGGCATAATGGGATATTTATAGGAAACCCTTCACTTGGTCTCCAAGATTGCACCAACGCTTGACACGCGTCGGCTGATGTCACTGTTGCATCACGTTTAGGGTTTTGTAACCGTTTTCATGATGAGCTGGCACCTTCACGTGCCACCATCATTGTTCTCATAACCGTTCGGATGACGTCACGACCATCATCATAGCCATGGTTACTGTTCTGATGCGGATGAGCTGGACCGTCGGCAAAGAAATGCTCGGCACCGAGCGTGTTGTGGGACCCTCGGCAGCTATCGAAACGAATATATCCTTCTCCCCGAGCAGGTGTAGGGAATGGGGAATTAAAGGAGGAGTAATTAGAGGAACCCTCGGCAACAGGGACCCTCGGCTACGGTTGCTGATCCGAACGTCCAAAGAGAGATGTCTTGGAGTTGAAAGTAATGCTAGATCACGCTCGGAATGATCGAGCCATTTGGCTCGGCCTGCTACACATTCCACTCCTAAGCAATATGGGATTCATTTCCTTAACATCCCCACTCACGTGCAGCCACGTTTGAAGTCTGTCACGTGTGGCCACTTTTTGGGTCCTATCATCGTGCAGCCTTTTCGCTAGTCTGTCATCGCGGGTGTGAGTTGTAAATTTTATAAAATGTAGGGTGGAACAGGCCCCGCTCTGATACCATGTAGAAACTTTACATCCAACTCAAAGCCAATTGACTATGAATGGAGAGGTCCCAGATGTTATTAAATGATCACCCATTCTACTCCCAAGCAACGTAAAATTCATTTCCTTAACATAAGGTTTAGAGTCTTTAGATAATCACCACACCAAGTTCTTTTCACATATGTCAGACATACGCGGCTACTAGAGAGTGTCCTCCACTTGGTTGCCAGAAAAATACTCCTTCCGTCCCATAATATTTGTCTAGTCTGCAAAACGGAGACGTAAAAATAATATTATTTTTGTAAGAAAAGTTGAAAAAAAAATCAACAATTTACTAGATCTCGATGAGTTCTTTTAACTTATGAAAAAAATTTAAATTTTTTCTCGAAAGAAATGCATTATTTTGTAGTTTTCGTTTCGCAGACCGGACAAATATTATGGGACGGAGGGAGTAACTAACAAATTGCGGTTTCCACCATACGAGTCATCTCGCTCCCTTGCCTCTTAGACTTTACAAGGTTGCTAGACCAATGCAAATTGACTGCGCGATCTTATGTTGTCATTCGACTAATAAGATGGGTTCGACTTTGGAGGTGTAGATTCGGGTGCGTTTGCGCTAAACTGCTCAGATTATAAGATGACCTCACAAGCCTTTACATACACATAACAGAAAGATTTTCTTGGCTGGCACTGAGCCGGCATACGAAAATATCTCTCTTTGACAAATAAAATATTTGCATTCCTAACAATCACTAAAATTAACTAACTACTTAACAAGTAAATCCCACTTTGCTTCCTTCTCTACATCCCAAAACAGAAGTAAAAACTACCAAATTATGGACCAATTTCCGGAAGAAATAACCAGCGAAATATTTTCAAGATTACCCGTCCAATCTCTTCTCAGACCCAGGAGCTTGTGCAGGGGCGTGCGCGATTTCACGCATGGCCCTATCTTTGTCGACAAGCATCTGAAGTTTTGGTCTCAAAGGAATCTCAATCTCATCATCACTGATAACAAATGCAGAGATAAAGGTAGCTATTACTACAAATATCTTTACACATGACTTTCAACACGTACAATATCCTTCACAATCTTAAGCACTCGTATTTTGACTTGTAATTCTTCTCTTACTAATGTGTCGTATACGTAGACAATTAAGATCTATCAAGAATGTTATTCAGTTTCTCTCCATTTCATACTCCTTACAGGTAACAATCTCAACACATTGTACTTATGAACAGAATGAAGAAACCTCGACTCATTACTCTTGCCGTAAAGTTAGCTTAGAAATACCAAACTTTCGGGAATTTCGCGTCATGGGTTCTTGCAACGGTCTGATTTGTTTGGTGCATCCTACGAAGAGGTATGAGATTTATGTTTGTAATCCTTGTACTGGAAAGTATATTAAAGTTCCCCCACCAGTTAGCATGTTAGACAGACCTGGTGACATAGTCATAGGATTTGGTGTAGTCCCAATGACCAAGAAATACAAAGTACTTGCAATTGTAGATTTCCCACTCCATGGCGATTTTAATCGCTTGCAACAAAAGGTATTTGTGTATGCTCTTGGGGATACCACTTCGATACAACTTAAAGACAATAGCTCTGTTCTGAGATTAGGACAATCCGCGTGCAAAGCATTTGCAAACGGAGCGCTTCATTGGGTCAGCGATGCTAACCTTATTGTTTCATTCAACATGGACACTGAAGAATTCAGTGTTATTCCGCGTCCTGAACTGGAATTAGGATGTGGGAGTTTTACTTTGAGAGCATTCCAAGGGAAACTAATGATTTTGAATACATCATTTGGTGATCGAATCGAGATATGGGTCATGAAAAAATATGGTGTTGCAGAGTCTTGGGACTCGTAGTTTCACCGTATATGAAGAACATATTGGGCGAAACATTAGGGATGTTGAAATTGTGTGTTTTCTCCAAGATTGGGAAGTTTTGATGGTTTATGATCATCGGGCTCTACTTCGTTATAATCTCCAAACGGCATTGGTGGTTGAGGTTATTAATATTGATAGTCTTCGGTTCCAAAGCGGTTTTCATGCAATTGCTCACGTGGGGACTCTTGTTTCACCTCTGGTCATGTGCGATGGAGAAATGGAACTTGATAAAAGCAGGGTTATAAATGGGACGAGTAGTTCGTAAATGCTGGTTTTGGTAAATGCTCGTTCGAAGTTCGACTTGGTAAATGCTCGTTTTGGATTCAGTACGAACAAACTTGAAATAGGCTTGCAGACTTGGATTATGTGTATATATAACTAGAATTTTATGTATAAACTTGAATATTTATAGATTGTATATATCTTGTATATGTAATAAACTATATATGTTGATAATAATGATTTTTGTACCCTATGTGTATAAACTTTTACAATACGGAGTACTATATAAGCTCACATATTCATTTAACAATTAATCATTGTCCCAAAACATAGAATATATACAGTATTTCAGGGGATACGGTTTTAGTAATTTGCCATTTTAGTCTGACAATTATCACTATTCATTTAGTTTGATTAATGAATTACATAGCATAGAATGATCATGGGTGTGGCCATAGCATAACAAATTAACACCAACAGCTTTTATTTCAATAATCCTTTTTTCTATTTTAGTAAACAGTCCTACGTACGTACTACGCCTTGGACACAGTAAAAAGAATGGAAATTTCCCGAACTAAATTCTAATTCTTAGGGCATCCACAATGGAATAACCAAAAGTCGATAATCAAAAGTTGCCATATCATCTTTTGATTATACATTTAAGGGATTGCTAAAGTTAGCAATGTAGAGGTCCACAATGATACAATCAAATTTGAATAACCAAAATTTGTCACATCACATTTTCAATTTATAAAAATTTAAAAATTGTGAACAAAAATAATTTTTTAAAAATAGGTTTTAAACTAATAAAAACAGGTGATTAGAAAAAGAGAAAATAGTTTTTTGAAAATTTTGATTAAAAAAAAACAGTTTTCGGGAAAAAGAAAAAAAAAGTTTTTGAATAAAAAATAGTTTTTTAAAAAAGTTTTTTTTTAAAAAAGAAAAGTTTTTGAAAAAAAAAGTTTTTGAAAAAAAAAATAATCTTTTTAAAAGTATTTTTCATAGAAATATGTTGAAAATGGAAGAGAGAGAGAGAGAATGTTTTTGTGTAATGATAATATACTTGATTGAGAAAATATAGAGACAACTAAATTTGATTATTGGCAAAAAATTGTTAGTTTTGATTATCAAAGGGCCAAATTTTGATGAGTTGCTAAGATGTTAAATTTGATTATTCCACTGTGAGCTTTTTTTTGAGCAAATGTTGTTAAATTTAGTAACATTTTAATTTTGATTATACCATTGTAGATGCTCTCATAGACTAAGAGATAAGATTTCTAATATAATAGAAAACAAAATCAACTCCAATGTGAGAAATGTAATATTTTAAGCTTATCGAAACTTTCCTAGAAACAATACAGTGATTAAGTTATTGTAAATGTAAGTTTACGAAATCTTCATAAATATTGTCCTACATCAGTCTACTCAACTTTGAATTGTCTATGTCGAGAAACGTACTCCACCGGTCTCACTTTAATAGTCTTAATTGGAGATTCCAACTTTTTAAGAAAATATTATGATTTCATCAAAAAGTATATAACGTCCTGTTTCACTAACTAAATAAGTATACTTATTTTTTGAATTAAAAATAATATTACGAGAGAAAGACATATTTAGTGAAACGAAAAATTAGTATTTAAAAAATAATAACCTTAGAACCGTGCCTAACTTTTCAATTATCCCCTCTCAAAAGGTGATTTGATTGATATAGATAGTACTACTTCAATTTAAACATAATCGCAAGAGTGGAATTTTATAAAATTTGTATTTTTAATTTTGTGGAGCGAACATACATATTGAAACGTTCTAAAATACTTCATCCATCACATTTTCTTTGTTCATTTTAAATTTTATGTCATTTTTTGATTGTTTATACCTTTCAATTTATAATAGTTTTCATAATTTTGAAAACTTTGTATTATAAAACTAATCGAGACCTATCAAATAAGATTTATATTACATATTTTTCAAGATTCATATTGAAAGATATAGATAATAAACATAAAAAAAATAAAAAATAATAATAGACAAAAAAAATGGTACGAAAGGAATAGAATAGAAGACTATGAAAATGAGACGGAACAAGTTATATTATTTAACCTCCATAACAACTCGATCAAGTTGTCATTTGCGGCTATTTTAGATATTAGATACTGTTTAGTCCCCACCTGGTACGTTGTTATTGGCCGAAAATGACTCAGAAATCTTGGGGCTCCCTTGTGAGTCACCCCAATGGCCCACCTCATCCCTGTTGATGTGACAAAGTTTTTTTTTTTATCCACTTGATGTGACAAGGTTGTGGAAGAGTAATTTTATTCAATCGAAAATCCTATGTACCATAGGGAAAATGCACTGAAGGCCACCAAACGGCCGTTTCCGTCCACCAGACGGCCAATCCGAGCCGTTCAAAAATTTTAAAAAACAAAACCAAGTGGGCCTTGGCGAGAATCAACGGCATCCAAATGTGTAAAATACTTGATCCGAGCACTCATTTTTCGTCTATATATATATAGTTGTATATACACGAAAAAGGGTGCTCGGATCAAGTACTCTACACACCTTGGATGCCGTTGATTTTCACGTTAGCCCACTCGGTTTTGTTTTTTAAAATTTTTGGACGGCTCAGATCGGCTGTCCGGTGGCCGGAGACAACCGCCCAATGGCAATTGATGCATTTTTTCTACGGTACTATCGGTACCAATAGCAGTACTCTTATTCAATGGTCTTAGAAAATTGTCGTATGATGTTCCAACATCTTTTTTTAGCACATTCTTTTGTGTGATGCATTCATTTAATATTGAGCCTTACAAACACATTGTGCTCTAAGATCACCCAATAACTTTTAAAAAACCTATCCGCTTGAATCAAGTCATTTTGATGCGTATTATTTTTTGTTCGGTCTTGTTTACCTCTGTCATTAGGCGAATGATAATATGTTAATACTTTTTAAACAAATTTGAATATTAATGCACATTTTATAAATATTAATATGCTTTCACAAATATCCATACACCCAGAGGCTAAGCCAAGATTTTCTATAAGTGGAGTCGAAAATTTGAACTATGTATAATTCATGAACGAAGCCCTTGGTTTTTTGTGAGGAACGAACAAATTAGCACTACGTTTGGGAATTTTGTGGGTAAAAATTCTATTTTGTCTCTTTTTTTACTTAAGTACAAAACCTTTATATGGAGTGGGGAAAAATAAATTTTAAAATAGGGTCAAATTAATAAAAAGGGTCAAAATTATACATATTTCTATGAAAATTTAGGGGTCGGCTGCTCACCATTGTCTCTATGTTCCTCCGCCACTGCATACACCTTTTTCAGATATCGGGGCGATTTCAACGATAACTAATTAGAAACCTAAAAAAATACCTTATAGTTTTCGATCAAATTTTGATGATCCGTGCCGCTCAATGTGATCAAAACGTGATTTTAAAGGTACTCGTGAAAAATTAGCAAAAAAATGAACTGAAAAGGCTCGATCTGAGCAGTTTTTATCTTAGATTTGATAAACTGTTCAATTAAAAACTGCTCAAATAAGCACTTTCCAATCATATTTTTTTGCTAATCCTTGCGAGCACTCTTAAAATCACATTCTGCACACATCGAACGGTTCGAATCATAAAAAATTGATCGGAAACTATGAGATTGAGATTTGGTGTATTTTTTTTGTGTCCTTTGAATCGCCCCGTTCGGATATTAATGTACATTTTATCGATTATCCTATACACTTTGGGCAAATGTTAGAATAATCGTTTTTAGTTCTGCGTTTATGATTAAATCACCATAGACGTACTATGAACCGCTTTTGTGCTCTCTCTGACATAGGGGAACTTCTAAAGTTGTTATCCCTTTCATTCTCCTAAACTCACCTGCATAAGTAAATCCCTCTCTGCATCCTTCTTCTACACTCCGGAATTGAAACAATCCTATCAAATTATGGATCCCTTTCCAGACGGAATATCCAGCAAAATACTTTCAAAACTACCCGTCAAATCTGTTCTCAGAGCCAAGCGTTGGAGCAGGGTAATACGCGATTTAACACGCAACCCTACCTTTGTTGATGAGCACATGAGGTTTTCCTCTCGAAGGAATCCCAATCTCATCCTCACTGATACCATATGCAGAGGTAAAGGTAAATGACAGACAAATTACAAATCCCAGAATCGAAATACTAATGTCTTTGCGCATGGCTTTCGACAGAGTATCTCTCACGATCATAAGCACACATATTTTGACTTCGTGAATCTTCTCTTATTTACGTATTGAATACAAACAAGTATATAAACTAGACTCCTCTGTGTAATCAGATCAATCAATAAATTTTATACGGTTTTGCTAAAATTTCATATTCCTTACAGGTAATATTCGCAACTCATTGTACTTTGTACAAAACGAAGACGCCCCAGATCGGTACTCTTGTCGTAAAGTCAACTTAGAAATAGCAGAATTCCAAGAATTTCGAGTAATGGGTTCTTGCAACGGTCTGATCTGTTTGGTGCACCCAACAAACAGGTACGAGATTTGTATCTGTAATCCTTGTACTGGAGAGCATATCAAGATTCCCCCACCAGTTAGCATGGAAGACGTACCTGGTGATATTGTCGTAGGATTTGGTGTTATCCCAATGACCAACAAATACAAAGTGCTTGCGATTATAGATTTCCGAGAGCCTAGCGATTTTAGTCTTTTGCGACAAAAGGTTTTCGTGTATACTCTTGGGGATACCACTTGGAGATTTAAAGACAATACCTCTGTTTTGAGATTAGGACAATCGGCTTGCAAAGCATTTTTGAATGGAGCTCTTCACTGGGTAAGCTACTCTAGGCAAATTGTTTCATTCAATATGGACACCGAAGAAATCGATATTATTCCGCGTCCTCAACTGGAATTAGGAAGTGGGAGTTTTTCTTTGAGAGCGTTCAAAGGGAAGCTTTTGATTTTGAATACGTCATTTCCCGATTGTATAGAGATATGGATCATGAACGATTATCGCGTCGTAGAGTCTTGGACTCGTATTTTCACCATAAATGAACAACAAATCGGCCGAAACATCAGGGATGTTGAAATCGTGTGTTTTCTTGAAGATTGGGAAGTTTTGATGGTGTACGATCATCGGGCCCTACTTCATTACAACCTCCGGACGGCATCGGTGAGTGATCTCAGCGGCATTGATGGTCTTCCAAACCGGTTTGATGCAGTTGCTCACGTGGGGACTCTTGTTTCGCCTCTGCTCGGAAGAGAGGGAGAAATGTAACTTCATGGAAGTAGTAACAACTGAGGTTGAGTCGTGAATAAGAGTAATGCTATATATACCGATTGGGGGAGGGAAATCATACCGATGGCCGTCGGCGGGCCGTTCCCGGCCACCAGACAGCCGAGCCGTCCGTCCAAAAAATCTTTAAAAAAAAATAGATGGGGCCCGCACGAAAATTAACGGCATTCGAGGTGTGTAGGGTGCTTGATCCGAGCACCCCTTTTTTGTATATACACACGTATATACATATATACACGAAAAAAGGGTGCTCGGATCAAGCACCCTACACACCTCGGATGCGGTTTGATTTTCTCGTGGGCCCCATTGGTTTTTTTTTTTTAGAATTTTTGGACGGTTTGGATCAGCCGTCCGGTGGCCGGCGGTACGATTTCTCTCATCCCCAGTCGGTTTTTTTTCTTAGTGCCCCACTAAGATGAAAAAGGGTTTTGCTGCCTTGCTGGGATTGTTTTGCACTCATATTTTTAGACCTTATCAATGTTAAATACTGTTTTATCTTTTGATGTGTGTACATACAAATTACTGAAAAGATATTGTGGTAAATTCACGAGATAAATAAAAAGGAGTGCAAATATATAAAAAAAAGAAGAGAATAACCATTCCCCTTATTTTTATTCATATATCAGGCAATTTATTTTTAACTATTTCCGTCACGATTTACAACATCCTCTCATTTACTCTCCCAATTATTTTTATGTTTGAATTTTGATTCAAAATTTCTTAAACATATAAAAAAATTTAAAATCTTATTTTACTTAAATAAAAGGAAAAGATTAATAAATTATTAGATTATCAAAAAATACACAAATAAAGTAAACTATAATCTGAAATCCCTTATTTATTTAATAACATATTTTTTTTGGTTTTTCCATGCCTCGTGTCGTGCCGTGTCTGATGAGAACTGACATCGTGTTGTGTCGACGTGTTGTGCTTGTGTCATGCCGTGACCGACTAAAATCGTGTTGTGTCGTGCTATGCCTGTCCTACTTCCGTGCCCGTGCCGTGTCGTGCTGTACCTGACTAGAACCGTGTCGTGCCGTGTCGCAACTCGTGCCCCATCCCACTTTCGTGTTGTGCCCATGTCGTGCCCGTTTAAGATCGTGTCATGCAGTGCCATGCCAGACTAACTTCTGTGCCGTGCTCGTGTTGTTCCCCCTCACTTTCGTGTCCTTGCCGTGCCTGGCTAGAACCGTGTCGTGCCGTATCGTGACTCGTGCCCCATCCCACTTCCGTGTCATGCCCGTGCCGTGCTCGTCTAAGATCGTGTCGTGTCATGCTGTGCCAAGCCAACTTCCGTGCCTGTGCTATGTCACGTGCCCACTACAACCGTGCCGTACTAGGATTAATCTGTACCTATGTCGTGCCGTGCTGCCTTCAAACATGTCGTGCTTGTGTCGTGCCCATGCCGGTCCGACCCGTTTTGACACCTCTACTTAATTCTTTATTGGCCCAATAGACCATACAAGTTTTGGGCCTTCTCAACAGTCTCGATCTAGTAGGACACCTTATTTGTTGTTTAAACTTACCTTCACATGCGGATCAAAAAAAAAAAACTTACCTTCACATCAATCAATCCACATATATCATACGTGGCAACTAGCAAGTGTCCTCCTCCTCTCTGAGTCACCCCAATGGCCCACCTCAACGCACCTAGCCTCTCTTTTGGGAAATGGGATCTCTTCTGTAGAGTAATGCATCTCGGTAATCAAAAGCTCAAATTTTAATTGAGTAATGAACGGTTCAGATTTATATATGATCACATTTGATCTGAACCGTTCATGCTAAAATGAACGGCCAAATTTGCTACTCTGCATCCCTTCAGCAGCATCCCCGAACCCCTTATTTGGTGCCTTGCCTGATCTCTGACTATACGAAATTATGAAGATCATCAATAGAAAGTGACTGTATAATCTTTTATGTTGCCCTCTGACTGACATGGGCTTAGACTCCCCCGCATGGTAGTGATCCACCTCGGAAGTTTAAACGATATTTAATTTCAAATTATCTGATTTAGTAAAATTTGGACAAGTTTGGAATAGGCCCAAATTTGGTTTGCTGACTTATTTTCGCACTCCGATTAATACTCACGACTCGTCATGATGCATGGTGGATTTCAGCCTGATTCTTATGTTTAACCCTTCAATTTGATATTTTTGCCGAAACTTTTAATTCGTTAATACTCCAATTCTTAGACTATAATTCTTTATTGGGTTGTTCTTTTTGGGAAAAGTTCAGTTTTTCTTTTCTGTTTTCAATTTTAGGAGTTTCCCCAAATAATGGAACTTTTTATTTTTTGGCTTTAATTATTAGGGTTTCAGGGCAACACCATACAAAAGGATTGCAACTTAATATTTTCATCAATAATATTTCATACTTTGTCTTTCTTCTTGTGGATTCAAGAACAGCTCGTTGCTACAAGTGTCTATCTTGTTTAGATTAGTATGCTAACTAATCTCTTATTAATTCCATTGCGTAACTTGACTTGAGAACAAACAACTGATATTTGTAGTGAACGACATTTTTACCCACATCGTGCTAATGGGTGTGTGTAGATCTATCTCGGGTATGCATCTCACAAAAAATATATGAATTGTTCATTAATTCAATTTTTTTTTTTTTTAATTGTCCTAAAAATTAGTTCAATTATTTGTGTAGCATGCACCCCGCATGTACTTATGGGGTTAACACCATATGGTAATTTTCTTCTACTACTTACCTTCGGACTCCATCACAATTTGTATTAATTGACATGTTTAATTAATCACTTGGAAAAAGGGAATCTCACACAACTGTAATACGAAGTACTTTATTGAATAATAAAATATATAATCATTTTGGCAATTGCCCATTATTTTTTTCTGTGCTTGTTGCTTGTGTTTTAAGTAAATGAACATTAGATTATATATTATCCAAATAGATAGGAGTAGGTGTTTTCTACCAACTTCTTTTTGTCTCTATGGAAAGGTGTTTTCTAACTCCACCAGCTGCATATTACTAAATCGCAAAATTGAAGTAACTCAACCCAATTATGTAACCCTCCCCCGAAGAAATTACGAATCCCTTTGTTTGGATTTGTTTGCATCATACACTCAATGGAAGCATAACGAATTTAAACACGCACAAAATAGACACACAAAATTTACGTGGTTCAATACCTACTCAGAGAGAGAGAGATTCCACTATATGAAAGATATGAGATGAAAAAACCCTCATCGAGCTCCCAACACCATGGCTCACACAATGTTTCTCACTCACCCCACATCGCTATTTTTTCCTCACATCTACTCTCCCATGGGGTAGGCATTGAGGCCGAACCACGTAAATTTTGTGTGTTTTTTTTGTGCATGTTTAAATTCGTAATGCTTCCGTTGCGGGTGGAATGAAGAAAAATCCCAAAAGTAGTATCAGAGCTGACGGATGAAGATCGATCTTTTGGGTGGGCTCGCACCGGTTTGGTGGGCATACATGAAGACTTTCGATGGAGCAGAAAAATCCAGAGTGACTCTTGATGTAGCAAGGATGCGGGCAGATGGGTAACGCCCACGGCATGAAGGCTCTCGATGGACTAAGAGGATGGCTCTTGATCGATGGAGTAGGTGCGGTAAAGTCTAGGATTAAATTGGCGTTGGTCTCTGATGTTTTCGAATAGACACTCAGTGAGGGGGTGCGGAGCGTGCGAGCAAGGGGTGCATTTTCCATGAGCAAAAGGGAGTGTTTGTTGGATTTTGCCATGAAAAAAATGTACTCCCTCCGTCCCTTTTTAAGTGTTCTGCTTCGTAACTCTAACTTATTAAAAAGACATCATCATTACACATTTCACATCAACTTTTTCCTCCACTTTCCCTACTTACCCATCATCATTACACTTTTACTCACTAACTTTTCAAAATAAAATCTACTTTTAGGGACAAAATAGACAATACACCAACTTTTACTCTCCTAACTTTACAAAATGGACACTTATTAAGGGACAGCCCAAAATGGAATACTGGACACAAAAAAAGGGACGGAGGGAGTATAATATAGAAAAGAAAAATTAATGGTGTTAAATTTTTTTTTTTGATCCGCTTAATGGTGTTAATTGGCTCATGTTAATGTGCTTGTTGGAATTACTCCGGAGTGGGTAATTGTTAGCTTTGTCCAAGTAGCATCCTTGATAGTGATCCCCTTCCTTTCCTTTGTTTTTATTCTTGATCTCAAAGTTTCGAAGGAGTTATACTTGAACATTTAAGTTCCATTTGTTTGGACGTAAAATGTTTTATGTATTTTCCGGTGATTGATTGTATAAAAAACGAGGAAAACATTTTATATGTAAAATATTTTTCATTAATCGGATAAAAATTACTTACCCTTAAATCTTCCGTAAGTTATTTTTCGAAATGAACCCGCTGCCCTTTATTGCAATTCTCACTGCCCAGTTTCCTCAATCGTCAGTCTTGACCCACGTTCAATTCCAATATTTTCAGATCTATTCACAGTTTAAGCCTCTCTCTCTCTACACTATTTTGTCAATTTCTGTAAATATTTTCAAATGCCAATCAAATACCAGAAAAAAAAAATTTGAAGTTTGTTTTCAGAGAAAACATTTTGCATGAAAAACATTTTACATTGAAACAAACGGAGCCTTAGACAATGGCTTTCGATTGGTCCAACGATGGCCAAAGATGGCCTCATCATGTGACCAATTTAATTTCTTTCTTAGAGACTACTTTGTAGGGAGAATTACCGGCAGGTTGTGTGGACTGGAAATAATCACCACTTTCATGGTGTCAAGTCTTCAAATTACCAAGACATGGCACCTGCAAACAATATCACCAATACATGGTATGGGTTAATAAACATGATGAAATTGGACAATTTTGCCCTTTGTTAAGACGATACCGTTCAATATATCAATCCCTTTCCGTTTTCCTTCTCTCTTTTTCTTCTCATTCTCCACAGCCGAACCACATCCTCCCCTCTCTAGGGTTTTACTCCTGCCATTCTCTCCTCTGTGCTCCCCACACTCTGAAGACTGCTGCCTACTCCCTCCTTCGAGAGCAACCTTGTTCCCCAACTCCCTCCTTCGCATCTGTTTGAATCCTCTACCCCAGAGACGCTGCCTTCAATCGTCCACACTTCCAACATTGCCATCCCTAGTTCATCAGGTTAGTTGAATCGATTCCCCTTCCTGGTATGCATAGCTCTCTCTATCTCTCTCTCTCTCATCAGACCAAGTCAGTTCGAGCTCTCTCGATCTCGTACGGAACTGCAACGAAAAGGAACGAAAACCCTAGGTCCCGTACTCAATCAAGTGCTGTATATCACATGTATCGACAATTCAAGCACATTTTTGGCGTTTTTATTTTTATATGTAGTTATTGGAATTTACCTCTTTGTGTTGATGTTCTTGCCATGTGTAATTTAGTTGTTCAATCGACTGTCGGGGTTCGTAACTTGATGAATTTTGGGCGTTTTTCCATTGGTGCGATTGAATCACACACACATACATAGGGTGAAGAACACACCTCAATCGTGTTGGTTGAAGTTATTAGAACAATTACTTTGTGCATATTGCCAAAGGTTAGGTTTGTCTCCAATCCTCTCCCACCCATACCCCCAGTGATTGGGAACAACATGGGTTATGTCTGTCTGTCACTCTTGGTTATGTCGAATGCCACGCCGGCACGTTGCAAGAAACGTGTTTGATGAAATGCTTGTGCGAGCTGCATACACTTTTGGTTCAAATAATGAAACCATCGGGGCTAAAATATTTAAATGGCTTCCAATATGGACTTTGCTTGTTTAGGTAACAAACTGATACGAAATGGGCACAATATGAGTTGAGCACTTGAGCTAAAGTCACTAGGGTTTGATTTACTGTCCTAGGATTTTAATGAAAGGAATCACTGTAGGTGTATTTTCAGGTCGCTGAATGTACCGGCATTGTGTTGTTTAACCATGAAAGAATCAAATACTGAAGTGAGAAGTTGTTCAACTGTCTCTCCATTCAGTGGTAATTAGTTTCAGGAATGCCTTATTTCAGTTTGGTTGACTAAATATCGAGGATGATTTATGGTACACTCTTTACCAAAAATATCAGCTCCAGGGCACCATTATCTACCCATACATATTAGAACATTGAGTGACTGCTCATCTGAGCTCAAATCTGTCTTCTATAAGGTCAACACTTATTACTTTTCAAAGTGACACACTGCTGACTATGGAACCTTTCAACTGTTGTATGGGAGTGTGGAAATAAAGGATGAAAAGAGGAAACAAGCGACTTACACATGTACTTATGTACAACACAAATTGGTGTAAGAGACTTATACATGTACTTATGTTAGAGGATAAAATGGGTACTGATATGCGAAAGAGGCTACTCGTACGTTTGGGGTTATGCTCGTGCAACAAGGTGCATGATGACATCTTTCGGAAGTGCTGATTGTGTTTTCGTCTTGGTCTTTATATTTAGTTTATTTCATGGCGTGAAGAATGTAACTAGTGTTTGGCTTGGTTTTGAAGTTAGTCATAATTGGTATGAGTCTTTTTTTAGATTGCGGAGACTCCAAGGTACGTAAAGATACTAGTTTGATCATTTATTTTGAGTCTCGAATGAATCTGGTATATGCTGAAAATTTCGTGGGTTTTGGAAATCTGTCTTTTGGGAGCCCTTCTGCCAGGAATCAATTTTTGGTGTCTTCATAACAGTTAAAGTACGTTTCAATACGAAGATTTCGGTACCAAGATCATGAAAAACCGATAATCACACAATTAGTTATGAATTTTTAAATACCGGCTGTTTTCTGGAAGCGCGAATCTGTGTGTGGCTGTCTTCTTTTAATTTTCTGGGCATGATGAACATTTTGGGTGGATTTGGGTCTTTTACAGGAGCTGTATATTTAAGTTAAGAAGGGATTGGCGTTGGAATCAAGTGATCTGGTTAAGTATACAATTTTTGGTAAATTTCTAAAGCAGGGTTGGTCGACTAGGGCGAAAATGGTTGCGAATCTGTTTTTCCTTTGATTGTTGGGTTAATCTCCTCTCGTTTCTGAACCTGGAATTGTTACCGAGAGAGTAGGACTTGTAGTCGTGCAACTTTTGGCGTTGGTTCCAATATTGTTGGGTTTTAAGATGAAAGAGTTATGATTTTTCAATCAAATTTACTCGTTCCCGTCCTTAAATTCACGTTGTTTAATTGGATATAGTTGAATGTGGATGATTAACTTTGCCAATTTGACATTTAGGGATTTCTCTCCTCCTTTATATGTTTATGAGTTGGTTTGATGTGTTTAAGATTGTTTAAACGTCCGTATTTGTTGTTGGGAGAAATCTATCGAAACTAGAAATCGTACGCTGAAACACAAGTCCTACCGGTAGGAGTTTTGGCCCTACCGGTAGAAATGCTGTCCAGTAGTGTCTATGTTTGAGAAATTTTGGTATTTTACCGGTAGGAGGTTGTGTCCTACTGATAGGGAATGAATAATCTGCTTAATTTTAAAACTTCTGACGATCATAACTTTATCATCCGGAATCCGTTTGGTGCATATTATATATTGAAGTTGATGTATGGAAAATCTACTTTCTAATGGTGGTAGTCTTATAATCAAACTCTAAACCTATAAGAAGTTATAGTTAAAGTACGGTAGGTTGGTTGTTAGAATCCATACCGATTTTGGAGGTTATGTCGTATGTGGATATTACGGGTGATTTGGTACACTCCTAAGTGTTCGAGGTAGAAACGCTATATGCATTGGGCATTCTTTGCCCTTAGAATCATTTGAGTGAGACACGAATGTTCCTAGGTGCGTTTAACTATTTGAATGGTCTACCGAGCCTTAGGGTAGTAGGCTAGCACACTTGGGAAAAAGTTTGTTGACACCTAGAGAAAGTAGGAGGTTGAGTGGTTGATTGTATATTAAAGTTGGATCGGGAACCATAGCTTACTATACAAAACATGATGACGACGCCGCAGCCTCTATATTTACCTCAATATCCCAAGCAGCAGATTCAATACCCAGGTCCTTCTAATCCATTCGGAGATCCATTTAGCTATCCGCAGAATGCAAATTCACAACAAGGGAACCATAGCTTACTGTAGAAATACTGTTTTGCGTGTATTATTTTATTCTTTGGTATAGGTGGATTATCGCAGTGAGTTTTCAAAAGTTCATTCTTTGCTATTTTTATTCTTTGGTATAGGTGGATGCTCTCGCAGTGAGTTTCCAAAAGTTCATTCTTTGTTTCTTTTAACAGCTCTATAGGTGGATGCTCTCGCAGTTAAGACCCAAAAGTTCATTATTTCTCGATTGTGCAAATCGTGAATGTTACCTGTTTTTGTCTTGAGGAATAGCTACGTTGACTTTGTGCAAAAGGCCACATTGTTTTGATCAATTAAAAAAGGGAATTGATTTAACTCCTAGTTACAGGCTCGAAACAGAATGAATAATTAATTAATTTCTTGTTTACCACTGTTAAATTTATCACATGGCTATTTCATAAAGGGATACCTCGCCCACCAAATCCAGTACCCCACATAGTTGGTGTTAGATTTATAGCAATGAATATACTCGGTTATACCTCTAAAAATGGTGGGTTATAATTTAGTGATTTTACTCACTTTCTTGTAAATGTAGTCTAAAATTTATTTTTAGTGCTCGAATTGTCTGTAAATGTAACTTATAAGCAGCATATTAATTCATATAAGTTATCAACATGACACCAAAATTTTGGAAGCGCCTTTCTTCTGCGCCCAAAATCGCACATCCCCTCCCAAAAAATTCAATTGATTTCAGTACTGGTGCCATTCGCACCCTGACTCCTCCTTCGACGATTTCATTAACGCTCTGACAAACATCGATTTCACCAATCCCTCTCCCCTCTTGTTCTGCAAAGAAACCCTAGAACCATTGTAGATTATCGATCGAAGGGGTATTTCACCAAACCCTAGAACCATCGATTTCATTAATAAATAAGATTTCAGGGGTCTGGACCAGCTTACGTACACCTCAATAATCCCTAGGGATTAATCCTGGTCCTCTCGCGGAGGCCTTAATTGAATTATGCGCAAAGATCCTTGTAGATTAGCCCCACAAAAATTGTGTTAAACTTGATAACACAAGGAGGTTGAATAGTAATAGTTACTCTCCATTTTTAGCCGGGGGAGGTTATATCAACAGATCAGGTGCACGTAGGCAAACAATTACTATCCAACCCAGAAATATAAACAATCACGATTAGAATTATCTAGAAGCACAGAAGCACAGAATCACTGAAACCGACCTCACAAAAACAATATGAGGTCAAATGCAAGGATAACTTTTAATTTTAATAGTAGATGTGAAGGAAAAGATGAAGTAAAGACCATTACTTTGTAAAACTCATAATTGTCCTTTGTCTTGGTAATGCCCTCTGAAAATCCATGATTAAAGCAAATCCAAGTCTACTATGCACATTGAATTTACAAAACAAGCAAAGAATGCATGAATTACTTCAGAGAAGTATGCACAGAGAAGAGCAGAAAATGTGCCAAAGGGTTAGGTCTACACTGTTCTTATATTATGATGCATTTAAGTTTGCATGTAAGATTTTGGGACAAAGGTTCTGCTTGTTCATCAATAGACTGGAAAATTGCTCAGACCATTTTGCCTGTCAAATGTTGTGGTGAAAATTGAGTTAGGTAGATTGGATAAATGTCTCTCTCTCTATATATATCATGAGGATGGTAAACCATTAATATCATTATCGACACACTGTTTTGCAATATTCAGTGTGTTCGGGTACTCTTCTCCCATAAAACTGAGGAGAGCAGAGCACAGAAACAAACTGTTTATGCAAACAATGGTGATCCAAAGTACAAAAATCTCTCATCACTAAAATCCTAGTTTATCTCTGTGGTTTACACTGTTTTGCAATATTCAGTGGGTTCGGGTACTTGTAAGATTTATTATGTATTCAGCAAGCTAAAAGCTCAATTTATTCTTTAAAAGAGAAACAATGATATTGTTGCATAAGATAATAAACTTTTGCTAGTCAATATTCAATTTTCGCTTGTCTTGTTAGACCCACATGGTGATGAGTGATGATGGATCAGTTGAGTTCCTTTCTTGTCTATACATGGATGCTGAAACAGTTTGTGAATTAGATGACATTTGCCACCTAAAGGCAAGATTTTTGTTTTGGCAAGCAAAGGGTCAATAGAAGGAGATATGATATGGAGCTCACATGACTGTTTCTTTTGTTGTTGATAGGTAGGTAGCTCCTTTACAACAACCTAAGAACTCAAAACGAAGTAGCAGCTTGAGTACTTAATCCTTTTTGCTCATAATAGTTTCAATAATTAAAGTTTTGTTATTTTTGTGCTGTATGAAGGATGACAACAACAGGAAAGAAGCGATTGCAAGTTGAAAAAGCAACAAAGGCAGGAGTTGAAGGGTCAAAGGCAGCAGAGGGACGTACCCACACCAATCCTTATTTGCTTTTCCTGTACGTATTTTACAACGAATATAGTTACTTTGTTAATGTGTTTACTAGCGACAGGTATTTGGTTGTGTTGTAATGCCTTTTTAAAAATTTCCAACTACAGTAAAGGTTATCTTAAAGAAGCGAAAGCTGCGAATAAGAGTCCAAGGTTTTTAATTGGACAGGTTAGAGTTAATGCGGTTGTAGTTTGTATGGTTATTTGGTAAACTGTAGTGCATGTTTGTATGAACACAAAATTTTGTCTCCACTATCCAGCATACCAAAGTAGCTGCGGAAATATGGAAGCAGATGTCTGATGCGGAAAGAGCCCCATTTGTGGACAAGACCAATGAAAGAAAATCCCGCATTAAAAAGCAAATTCCGAAGGAAAAAAAGAAAAATGCTTCGGTATGTTGTCGTTTTTGGTATAGTTAATCGTTATGTTAACATATCATGTGTGTAACAATGATGGGTTATATTAAATCGTTGTATTAAATCGTAAATCCTTTATATGTGTAGCCGGTATTTCGCAGTCGGTGCTCGCCGTTGAAGTTGGTCAAAGTAAATGAGGCATTGACCAAAGCCCAACAAGATGCTGTTCAAAGAGTGGGTTTTGGTTCAATGCTTCAATTGAAGTGTACAATGTTGAACCGTGATTTTATAAGTCGGTTAGTTAAGCATTTCAACCCTGTCACCAAGAGCTTGGAGTTTGGGAGGGTCAGGGTTTATACAATCACGCCTGATGATGTTCGAAGGGCGCTAGGGCTATTTTGTGGAACGATACCAGTTCCGACGGACACTCAAGACCCCCACTTTGAACACATTACAAAGATGTTTGGGAAAAACAATAAACCGTTGAAGAGAGGAGTCACATTTGCGATGATGCAACAAGTATTCAATAAAAAGAAAGCTGATGTGAAGTTCCAAACGTCGTACGTGCTGTTTGTGCTTTCTTGTTTCTTGTGTCCAACCACGAAGGATGTGGCTGCCACAAAATTTTACCCGGCAGTGCACAATATATTGCAAACTCCTACATATGCATGGGCAGAATTTGTGCTTGATTGGTTGGTGAATGAAATTGCGAAGTACAAGAAGAGATGTGGCAAGGTTGGTGGTGGTAAGAAGGATTCTCTTGGCGTTGCTGGTTGTGTGTTACTTCTAATGGTAAGTACATCAACATGTTAAACTTTTGTCAATTGTTTGCTATAAATTTCGTTTGTAATCTATTCTGACTCATAATATTTTTTTGTTGCAGCTGATATATTTTGACAAACACCCAATGGGTATGAAGGTTGGGAGTGAAGGTGAACCCCTTATTCAGTCATGGACGACAAAGTTAATAAAAGAACGTATTGCAAAGGATGAGACGTTGGAGTTGGTCGATCCAATTGCTGAGCAATTCCCTAAGGCTTCTTATCGGCATCCGGTGAGGAAACTTCACTTCGTCGCCGATATACAATTGTACCTCTTATGTCATTTATATTTATAACATTACTCCTTAACCTTATGTGCAGTGCACAATTGCTGCGTATCATGATTTGAAGAAAAATTTCCTCAACCAAATGCAACATCTTGATGCCTTGGAAAGCGCATTGATGGGTGATGTTCCCAAAACATGCACACCAAGTCCGTCAAAAAGGAAGCCCTCCACGAAGAGAAAGAATCGAAATGAAGATGATGTTGAGATGGGTGATGTACATATGGACGTGGAGGATTTTCCTTCAACCTCCACTGTCAATCCGAAGAAGGTTAGGCATGGGGTAGACGTGGAGGACATGGATGGCAGCCGCATGAGTGGCCTTTTATTTGCCCGGGAAATGCCATTGTACTCTCCGGAGGCTTTCCAAGTGGATGTTGTACAAAATGCGCAACATGTGGAGCTAGAAGAAGAAACTGTGGTGGAAAACGAAGGTGAAAAACAAGGTGCACAAGAAGAAGACGAGGAGGAGGAGGACGAGGAAGAGGACGAGGACGAGGACGAGGACGAGGAGGACGAGGAGGAGGAAGAGGAGGAGGAGGAGGAGGAGGAAGGAGAAGAAGAAGAAGAAGAAGAAGAAGAAGAAGAAGAAGAAGAAGATGATGATGATGATGATGAAGGACAAAGAGATGGAGAAGGAGAAGGAGATGAAGAGGTTGAAAAAGAACAAGAAGTCGCATTGACTCCGCCATTGAACAAAAGGCCATGTACACGTGTTCAGAAAAGTAAGTCCGTAACCCGACCATCTACGAAACGGGGTACGAGGACTTTCAAACCAAGTAAAGCGACAAGAACGCCGTACGTGGCTCCACCGGAGGTCAAACTATCAAAGCTTACAAAACAAGAAAGTCAAGTGTGGGCGTATGTTATGCAACCACCAAACAAAACAGGAGAAGAGTATGACTACTTAATCCTACATTCTAAAACTACTCTCCTGTGATTTTCAATAATTAAATAAGTTGGTACTTGCAGGGACTATGTTGTGAAAATGGACGGCGGGAAGATCCATTTATCGCATGATATGTTACACGAAGTATTCAAACCAAGGGGTCATATGTCCACTATGGTAAGTTATAGTACATTGCATAAATTTATCTACAATTGCATTAATTATTAAGTGCAAGTGTTCCTTACATATTCAGTCTTCATTACTTCACTTACATTCATGTCCCATTTTGTGTTTCTTGGAATGGTTTTTCAGGTGATGACAACGATGACCGAATGGTTGATGAAACAAGAAAAGGCAAAGGCCCCAATCAAAGACGGGGTCCCTCGTCCAACACGACACATGTTTTCAAGTTCATTTGTGGTAATTTAGCATATGTGTATTTTCACTTTCCTTACTCATTCGGCTACATTTTTATATTGGTGGTAATTCATATTTTTGTTCCATTCGTTCCTGTTGTAGAACAATTTGTTGAATTTCGATAAAGTACAAGATCAGAAGGTCATTGAAGATCCAGTGGATGCAAACATGTTGGGATACGATGTGGCAATGTGCAATCTGGCAAGTTTTACAGTCTACATTTGTCAAACTATCATTCTGATGTAGTTGTCCTCCATGCTTGGGTCCCGATAATACTTATTTGCAAATCCTTGTGGGTTTATGCAGCTGTTTCTACCGGTGTTGCTGAATGATATTGAACATTGGTATTGTGTTGTTGTCAACTTGGTGGATAAGCGGATTGAAGTTCTTGACTCAATGGTATTACAAACTACCGATAAGAAGGTAGCTAATGCTACAGTGGTAAGCACAGGCCAGTCATGTTTGTTGAATGTTATTTTCCTTTTCGCATGGTCATTTTTCTGTCAAGCTTCGCATGTGTAATGTACCTGTTTTGTTTGAGTGAGTAGGTAAGGATGTTGTTCAACGTATTGAGTCGGACTCGGTCAAGGCAACAACTACATACCCCATGGAATGACTGGCATGTCCATGAACCAGAAGTCCCACAGCAATCGAACACGTGAGTGGTTACTTATACAAAGCTACTCTAATGCCGACATAATGCATGCATGTTTATGAACTGCATTTGTGTGGATGCAGGCACGATTGTGGATTTTATACTTTAAAGTTCATGGAGCACTGGACGGGGGGCCGGATGAATACACGGGAACTTGAGGTAAGAAACGTTTGCCCAAATACTTGCTTCACCTTACCTATGCATATAATGTTACGAGCACCAGAAACTCATACATGTGGTTGCATTATAGGATCATGTGGGAGCTGATGCTATTGATGTGCGCAAGAGGCTGCTAGTACGGTTGCTGTTAAGCCCGCATAACCAGTTGCGAGATGTGGTTCTTCAAAAATTAGTGAAGTGAATTGAAATTGAATGGTTTTGGGAGATGTTGTTTAGACAACATCGCTGAAGTGACGAAGATGCATTACCACTGAAACGGGCCAACTAATGCACGGTATTCCAAATTTTTGCGGTTGTCAATTTATTATATTTGCCGACCAAATGAAGAACCAAATGAAGACTTCAAAAATATATGCAGAATATGTTTTTTGGGCTTCAATTTTGGAAAAAGGGATTTTAGTGGTGTATCATATGTATGTACTGCTCTTACATACTTTCAACAGGTTAGTGCTGTTTTATATTATGTCAAATGGTTAATCTTGCTGCTGTTTATTAAGCTGGGAGCTGTTATGTTACCGTAGATGGTACCAGCTATTTTTTCAAAATGTTTTCCTATGGTGCACCTCACGGTTGTTGGAGAATGTTTTCACGAGTATTGTGCTCCTGTTTGTGTGCAAGATACACCATTTGAAAAGTACCACATACATAGTTGCTGCTACTGCATATGGTGCTGCTATGATTGTACATCCCGAATTTGTTATGGGTGATTCCGTACCCCTAATAGGGCAATGATGAAACAATTACAATGTAAATGAAGGTAGTGCCTTGGCGGGGTAACTTTTGTTGCAGCCATGAGTACCCTCATGTTTTCCTAATACTTTTCTGAGCCCAGTGGACATCATGACAAACTGCAAAGGGCTGCTGCAGTTTTCAACATGGTTTTCTGTTTAGCTTTACTGCAGTTTGATTTACCATGCTATTTTGTGCTGTTACCAAGCTATTATGGAAATGCATAACCAATTTGGTGGCTATGATGTGTTACAAGCTGAGCCAAGTGTTTGTGGTTTTGGATGTGATGATATTTGATCTGAGCCAAAGGTTGCTTTCAAACTGCATTTAACTGTTTTTGGACTGCTGTTTGTGTGTGTGTGTGTGTTGTGTGTGTTGTTGTTGTTGTTGTTTTGGGACTGTTGTTGTATTCGGACTTATTTTTATTCTGGTACTAGTACTTTCAACTTTTTTTCCCAATGATGACAACATTTTGATATGTACATTAAGGACTTAGGCGTAGACCGTCAATTGCCAACTAATGTTGCCGCCTTAGTGCCTTTGAACATTTCAATTTTTTCTGAGCCAAAAACATATTTTTTCTGTAACCTCTTATATGGCATTGGCATATAGTGTTTGTTATGGTGAAATGCAGGTGTGTGGGTGTGTGTTTGGAATATGCAGTTCAGAAAACTAGAAACTGCAGAAAACAATATGAAAATCTTGACTTTGGTGTTCAAGCATGACTGTCTGTTTCTGCAATTTTTTGAGTTCAGCATGCTGTCATGACTGTGTGTGTTTGGCATTGGCATATATTGTTGGCTATGATGATATGATGATATATTATCTGAGCCAGAGGGACTATAAGACAGGTTTATGGGTTTACCATGCAATTTTCAACAGCTTTATGGGTGTGTTGTTGCTGTCTTGTGCTGTTTTTAGTGTAGTGTTTTTTTGTTCAACAGGTGTTTGAAAAGTTTGCAGTAGCTGTGTGTATGTTCATGACCAGGTGTATTTGTGGAAGATTCAAGGTTTTAATGCAGTTTTGGTTCCAAACTGTGTCCAATATTCTGCTTGCAGCACCAATGAAGCTATGTTCCATATTTGGTGGCTATGATGATAAATTTTTGGAAGATACATTCACGACTTAGGCGGGGCAACATTAGAAGGTCAAATTGGCAACTAATGTTGCAGCCTACTAGTCTTTCAAAAAGTGGTCTTAAATTTACAGATTATCTGAGCCAAATGTTGACAAGTGTTCGACACGTATCCAAGCACGCCAAGAAGAGTTAGTTAGAAGAAGCAAAGGACGACCAAGAAGATAAGGAAGAAGCATTGTAATTTTTTCTTAGCCTTCGTACGTTGACGTTGTATTTTGTTGGTACATTCCGTAGTGATTGTACCATTTGACAAGCAGCATTCCGTAGTGATTGTACCATTTGACAAGCAGCACATAGGTAGTTGCTGATACTGCATAGCTGGTGTGCGTGTGGCTATTGTTGTTTACCATGCAATATTCTGCATTTACACTTAAGGTTAGGCTAGTGGCTAAAGCTATTGTTGTTCGCTTCAGTAGCCTTCAATGCTATGCTCTGGTTGAAATGGTATGGAACCAATTGGTATCATCTTTTTTGGTATCCTCCATTGTAATCCTAAACTTGGTAGACGCATAAAACTAATAGCAGGTGTAATTGTGGTTTGGCCCATCCAAGAGGTGTTTGTGTTTGTTTGTGTTAAACAGGCAAGTTCATTTGCCGGTTTTTTTGGTGGAACTGCCTGCTGTGTGTGAAGTATGTTTTTGGTTAACAAATTCAAGGTTTGCATGCAGTTTTGGTTCCCAACTGTATCCAAGATTGTATCCGATAACATTGTAAATGTCCCTTGTAAAGTGCGTTATGTATAATGTGTATCTACCGTTAAGTAATGATGAGACATTGGATCTCCGGTAACATTATATGCTTGTGTATCGGTCCATATCGGTCCATACGGTCTGATAGACAAGATATATATAATTGTATCATCGATATCGTTACATTTCTCGATTGATACCGCAATCAAATTCGAGGAGCCAACGTCAATTTTTGGATTAAGTTAAAAAATTTAATTTTCAATCTTTCTTGTATGAATTGAATTAAAAATTTGAAGGTATTACAAAATGTCAAGATTTACCCACATTGTATCCGTATCCCTCTCCCACTAAATCACGAACAAGGGTTCGTCCAGTTTCATCTATAAAGGTATTGAATAATTTCTCCACCCACAAGGCTCAGCCGCGAACCCAATTTGAACCAGTTAGATGGATATGATGACAGCAAATTAGAACCCAAAAAAAATGAAACAACCCCCCCAAAAAAACACAAAAATCAACTGCCGACCTTTTTTTCAGTCAAACGTTATGACATTAATTAAATGTATATAGTTTGGCAGTGAAAGTACCAAAATGTACTCTGGAGTTCTGAACCTCAACTACCATTCTCTGAGGAAGTTAGAGCGAGCAAGTATCAATTACTGAAAGACTACATTTTATTTTCAACAAGACTAGAACTTAGAATCATAAAGAGCATTTGTTTTTTTGAAACGGGCCCACCTAAGAAGCCCAGCAAATCTTGTCAGCAATCTACGACCAATATATCTTGAATCTTGTCACCAATCTACGACCAATATATGTTGACATACATTACCGATATATCTTGACAATATCCAACTAACTAATTATATACAGTTTGGCAGTGAAAGTACGAAATGTACTGTGGAGTTCAACAGCTCAACTACCATTCTCCGAGGTAATAAGACCAAGTAAATATTACTCAAAGAGTACATTATTTTTTCACATAAAGTACAGCATATAATCATAGAGAGCACTTCTGTGTTTACATAACTCAATTCACAGTCTGGAATAGTATGTGTCATCCACCCCCTATATCACCTGCCCTTGCGATGAAGGGCGCAGCTAAGAAACCCCATCGAACCTTGTCATAAATTTACCCTACCAATATATCTTCACTAACATTGATTTGCAAGTATTCATATACAGCTTAACTACCATTGTCCGAGGTAGTAAGAGCAAGCAAATACTGTGACAAGACAATACGCGGCAGTCGTTCGCAAGTGGAGCGACACTACTCATAACTGTCCCAGCCACCGATCGAATTCCAAATTGTTCCTTTCTACCGCTGGATGCGCAATCAGATTGTTAAACCCACCCCATCTAACGCAACGGCAGTTTGCTCCGAACGGAGGGAATCAATAAGAATATACACAGCACTATCGTGACAGATAGACAATGTCCTATAATAATGTAGATGGCCACTTTAGTGGTTTTTTGTAAGACCGCCCATACATAAGAAGAACAGGAGAACAACACACCTTTGTAATGGAAGACAATTTATGAACATTGTCTTCTGGTCGCATGTTTGTGGGTTTGTGAACAATTCAAATGAACTACATATTCGTAGAGGTTTTTTTGTGATGACACTGAAGTGGGGGAACTTTCTGACTATGTAACATGAGGTACAACTTGGTGGTATTTATATGCCATAAGGATGGGAATTTAGTAGTCCGCATCTACCTTACTTTCTCCCAGGTCATCATACATAAATGAAAACCATATATATAATTTATTGATTACGAGCATATGTTGTGTTGACTTTAAGACGTGTGGAAAGTTACGTGTGCGAACTTCCATTCCACCTCAACCAACTTTTTCAGAAATTCCAAAACAACGAACTTAGTAATTAAAGACAATTATATGAAAAAACATCTGAAAACACCATATAATTAATGCAGTTTAATGCAGTAGGAGGACATTTGTTTCATACAAAATTGATTTCATCTGACTAAAAATGGCCCAAATAATTTACAATCTTAAGATGGGCATAATCTCAATCACATAGTTTCGTCATTAAAAATTGTGTAAATACAACATCTATTAACTAACATAAGACAACAAAAAGGGGGTCCCATCCCTACGAAAACGTAACACCACAGAAGTCCTTGATTGCTGTTTCACACTGCTGTAAATGCGAACATGGGTTGCCTTCATCAAAGCTGTGGGGATTGCTTGTTTATGCGTCATGACAAATCAACATAATAATGTAGATAGCCACTTTAGGTCACCCCGGTTTGCAAGCATAACACCACAGAAGTGAAGATGCTTGACAATGCCAGAACGGCCGCCATGACCAGTCTTCATCAAGATGCTGGGGATCGAGACGACAAGTCAACATAATAATGTAAATAGCCACTTTAGTGGTTTTTTACCAACACCGCTCATACCATACCCAAGCAGATAGGTTTACGCATCCAATGAACCTATCATTAATTTTATGGAAAAAGCAACTGCTTGGGAAAGCTCGTGACATATTGTCACTGAAAAGAAATGGAGTTGTTGGTTTTTGAACTTATATCGAACTCGGCGTTAGAAATTATGAGATATGCTCGAAATGGGTGTGAGAAGGACCTAATAAGGGAGAAGGACCTAATAAGGTAGATAGCCACTTTAGTTATTTCTTACCAACACTGCCCATACCCAATAAGAATAACCCAACAACAAATGTATATAACCATAGATTGTGAAGGAAGAGCAATTTAAAAGGTTGGATTGTATTGTTTGTTAATGGGTTTTTCAACCGAAACGGACTGCATCTTGTTCACGCGCAGCAAGTAGAATTTTTTTAAGACAAACCATTTGGGAAAGTTAAGTTTGGATTGTAGTCAAAGATGAGGTATGAACAAAGTTGGGATGAGAATTGAGGCAAAAAGAAGACGAAGTCAGTATGTTTAGTTTAGACAACTATGTAGTTAATGATTGTGGGTTTATGACTAGGAAGTTGGGATGGGAATTGAGGGGAACAAGAAGATGAAGATGCAAATTAGTTCCCTATCTCATATTTATTTATACACATAAATTTGTACTATAAATTTAACAGTGAAAGTACTACCATTACTATGGAGTTCAACAACCATTCTCCGAGGTAACAGGAGCAAGTAAAACTTTCTCAAAGAGTACATTCTTCTTTCATATAGAACATAATTTATAATCACACGGAGCACTTTTTAATTTATGTAACTGTTGAGTATGGCATATTAAGTGTGAGGCATTCCCTATTCCAGCTGTCCTATGAAAGGGGGCCCAGCACGGGAAATGTTTAGGACAGTGAATCTTGACCCTACCAATAATTCTTGACTACCATTATGACATTAATTGGACATAGTTCCACAGTGAAAGTACTCCCATTACTATGGACTTCAGCAGCAGCTCAGCTACCATTCTCCGAGGTAACAGGACTAAGTAAGTCTTTCTCAGAGAGTTCATTTGTTGTTCACATAGAACATAATTTATAATCATACGGAGCACTTTTTAATTTACGTAACTATTGATTATGGAATATTAAGTGTGAGGCATTCTCTATTCCATCTGCCCTATGAAAGGGGGCCCAGCACGGGAAATGTTTAGGACAGTGAATCTTGACCCTACCAATAATTCTTGACTACCATTATGACATTAATTGGACATAGTTCCACAGTGAAAGTACTCCCATTACTATGGACTTCAGCAGCAGCTCAGCTACCATTCTCCGAGGTAACAGGACTAAGTAAGTCTTTCTCAGAGAGTTCATTTGTTGTTCACATAGAACATAATTTATAATCATACGGAGCACTTTTTAATTTACGTAACTATTGATTATGGAATATTAAGTGTGAGGCATTCTCTATTCCATCTGCCCTATGAAAGGGGGCCCAGCACGGGAAATGTTTAGGACAGTGAATCTTGACCCTACCAATAATTCTTGACTACCATTATGACATTATATGGACATAGTTCCACAGTGAAAGTACTCCCATTACTATGGACTTCAGCAGCTCAGCTACCATTCTCCGAGGTAACAGGACTAAGTAAGTCTTTCTCAGAGAGTTCATTTTTTGTTCACATAGAACATAATTTATAATCATACGGAGCACTTTTTAATTTACGTAACTATTGATTATGGAATATTAAGTGTGAGGCATTCTCTATTCCATCTGCCCTATGAAAGGGGGCCCAGCACGGGAAATGTTTAGGACAGTGAACCTTGTCATTAATGGACCCTACCAATAATTCTTGACTACCATTATGACATTATATGGACATAGTTCAGATAAGTCTAACAATAAATCGTTCCTTCCAAGGTCATATATTGGCCAAATAATTGTACCATCGATACCATTACGTTTCTAGATTGATACCGCAATGAATATCTTGAAGCTAACAATGTACTTTTTTGGATCATTGTATCGCTCTCCCACTAAATCACGAACAAGGGTTCTATCCAATTTGTTGTGACAAGGTAGTGAATAATTTATCCACCCACAAGGCTCAAACCCAATTTGAATTGTAGTTTTCATTTTGTTGCTATTTATTTTTGTCCCCTATTTTTATAAACCAGTTAGATGGGTATGAGGACAGCAAATTACAAGCCAAAACAAATATCAATGACTTATAAATGAAAGTACCAAATGTACTGTGGAGTTCAACACCTCAACTACCATTATCCGAGTTAGTAAGAGCAAGTACATATTACTCGAAGAGTAATTTTTTTTTCCCAAAGACTACAGCGTTGAATGACAAAGAGCAATTAGTTACGTATTATGGAATATTAGGTGTGCCCCATCCCCTTTTTGAGATGGCCTTACAAAACGTGGCCCAAGAAATGTTGTCATAAATGAACTCTAACAATAACTATTGACCAACATTTTGACTAATATTATGACATTTGTAATATATGTAATTTGGCAGTGAAAGTACCAAAAGTAGTAGGGAGTTCAACACCTCAACTACCATGGTCCGACTTAGTAAGAACATTGAAATATTAGTAATAGAGTACATCAAACATCCCCATCAAACATCTGTGTACACCATATAATTAACGTACACCATATAATTAACAATAATGCTAGCCACACAGACATTACAAATAGATCATGCACAGCAGCCCCCGTGGCAAAGAAAAAGGGCCCCAATCACACACACACACACACACACACTCGCTCTCTCTCTCTCCCCCCTCCTGTTTTGCCGGAAAAAAATACATTTTTGCTCCACCATCACCCACCGCGAACAACTGCCGACCACCCGAGATCAAGTGTCAACACCACCGCTCTCTCCACCGACAACCCCCAGAACGGCCACATCTGAATCGTACGACCACTATGACCACTAATGCCGCCACCGACAACCATTACTTATATGTCCCTGAATTCCATCTCTCATCTCTCTATCTCCACTCTCTCGGCCACATCTGTATGTGGGTAGCATTATTGTATAATTAATGCAGTATGTACATTTGTTGCATAATAGAAAATTGATTTTCATTTCATCTGCCTTAAAATGACCCCACTAATTTATAAACTTAAGATGGACATAATCTCGATCACATAGTTCCATCAATCAAACATGCATACATACAACTTCCATTAACAAACATAAGACAACGAAAAGGGGGTCCCTACGGAAACGTAACACCACAAAAGTCCTTGTTGTTTGACACTGCTGTAAATGCCAACATGGGCAGTCTTCATCAAGTCTGTGGGAATTGTCTTGACCATGACAAGTCAACATAATAATGTAGATAGTCACTTTAGGTCACCCGGGTTTGCAAGCATAACACCATAGAAGTGAAGCTGCTTGACAATGCTGAGAAGGCCGCTATGACCAGTCTTCATCAAGATGCCGGGGATCGCGAGGAAAATACAATATAATAATGTAAATAGCCACTTTAGTGGTTTTTTACCAACATCGCCCATACCATACCGAAGTACAATTTGGATTGTATTGCTTGTTTCTCGGTTTGTGAATCGAAACGAACTACATCTTGTCTTCTATTACCACTTTTGTGGTTTTTTTGCTTCTTTGGATTGTAGTTAATGTTTCGGAGGATATAACTATGTGAACCAACCAGAGGTATACAAATAGTTGGGATGGGAATTGAGGGGAGCCATCAAACATTGTATGAGGCAAAAAGAAGATGAAGTGAGTATTTCTATAAGACAACACCCAAATAATGAAGATGCAAATAAATTCCTTATCTCATATTTATACACATCATTTACCATAAATTAAACAGTGACAGTACTAACATTAATATGGAGTTCAGCACCTCAACTACCATTATCCCATTCTCCCAGGTAACAAGAGCACGTAAATATTACTCAAAGAGTACATTTGTTTTTGACAGAGACTACAACAAATATAATCACTAAGAGCACTTTGTAATTTACATCACTGGTGAGCATGGAATATTAAGTGTGAGGAATTCCCTATTCCAGCTGCCCTATGAAAGGGGGCCCATCTAAGAAGTCCAACGAATCTTGCCATGAATGGACGGACCCTACCAATAATCCACCATATGCGTCTATCAATCGTTCCACAACTTTCACGTTTGTTGTGAGAACTGTCATAGTTCTTCATTCAAGTAAACGATGCAGTTAATCATCTACGAGGGCTCAATTTTATTATTCAGCCTGTACGAAAAAGCGGTTAAGGATATAACATGATATATAAAAATATAGTTATTTACAATATCTGAAATAAGGGAATTAAGTAGAAAATTTTGAGGAAAAATAAAATAAAAACGAAAACCCAATGCACAAGGCTCCCGCCATAGCGGTGTTTGGAGGTTAGTGCTTGTTTGAGAAACCTCAGGGGAGGTCAGTGAAATTTACCCATAGTTTCACAGTAAAAGTAGTAAATGTATTATGGAGTTCAGTACCTCCACCTACCATTCTCCGAGGTAGTAAGAGCAAGTAAAGATTACTCATGGAGTATACTTTTATTTCACAAAGAGTACAATTTATTATCATAAAGAGCACTTATGTGTTTATATAAATGTGGACTATGGAATATTAAGTGTGAGCCATCCCCTATTCCACCTGCCCTTTTAAAACGGGCCCAGCTAAGAATTCCAGAGAATCTTGTCATAAGTACCCTACCAATAACTCCCATACAAGATTGGTTTCTACGTAAGGTAGCCCTCTCACACATTAGGGATATGTGAGATGGTATGTTGGTAATGGTATTTGTGAATGTTTGTGTAATTATTATTGTTAAATTTTTGTGCAGGCACATTGAAAGAAGTTGGTTCGAACAAAACCATGGACAAGTCGGACTCAAAATGGAAGGGCAAAGGCATGGGAGAATGTAGTTTGGGATCAGAAAGGGTACATGATCGGACGATTCCCGGACCAGCTGGTGTTGTTCAAGAAGCGTTACATCGCAGAAGGGAAGGGGAGGGTGTGTTGGTAATGACTACACATGAAGCAGTTCATAGATCCCTTATAGTAGAGAGTGAGGACACTGATTTCATAGACAACCCAGCGTGGATAAATATTGTAAAGGCAGTATACCTTCAGTTCCCTAAATACACAGATTTGGCTACTGTGAATAAATTTCCTTCATTTGGACGTGTCGACCTCGTAAGTTCAACTACCTATATTCAATAAATATCATGGTCATTTATCGCTTGACCTAACTACGTGGTTAATACTTAGGTGGGCACATTGGTGAAATCATGCGGCCATACACAGTCAGGAAGGCCAGTATCCACCATAAGGCATATGTAGAAGGAGAATTTGCAAGGAAGATAAAGACGGGTGTTTGCCTCGTTGTAAGAAACATCATTTTGTTCCGACCTCATAAAACTGCATGTATGAATATAACAAGCGCAAACCTTGAATGCGTTATTGAGAAGTCAACACAATTGCAGGATGTGTTTTATTTGTGATTTAGTCTTCAGTTTATTTCTACGTAATCGTGCTTGGTGGTTTAACTTGATGTCATGTATCCACTCATATATGAATTGTTTATTTGGTTGGGTTTGTTCGATATTAGTTATTAATGCAAATTTACTTTTTTATGTCGCATTGGTCTTCACTTCATGACCATAATTTTGTCAGCATGACTTCCAACATATTTATGATCTCGGTGAATGATCAAAATTTCTCACAACACAATTTCATGTTTGAAAAAAAAATGTAAGCTGGAGAGTGTTGCTCTGCATAACGGAAGATGTTAGGGAGTGTATCAGCTCACTCATGCCCAAAGTCGAATAGAACCTCCTCCGAAACATCAACAAACTCTTCAACCTCGACTTCCTTTGCCTCATATTCCTCTTCTTCGTCACTGGCTTGTCCGTCCCTAAGCCACTAACTGTCTGATTTATCATCTTCATGTAATCGCTTCCACTCCAAAACCCATCTCGGTCCTGCTCAGTCAGCAGCGACACGTTTTCGTCCTAATGTATTCATACTTCTTGGTGTACTTCTTCAAGTTCTTGGCAATCTCCTCCTCCTTCTATGGGGTACAAGAAGGATGGTGGGCCTTGGATGCCATAGGAACCATAGGAACTGCAATGATCAACAGAAAACACATACCATAGTCAGGCCATGTCGTATTTGACTACGTAGGCACTAAATTTTCATTTTCGTTCCTGAGAGACTGAAATGGAACACCAGTGAAATTAAGTACTTTCACTGTTTGTAGTAAAAGACAACAGAATGGTGAAACATGTTCTGGAATGATTCTGTTTGTTTGCTTGCCAAAATAACAAAGCAAAATGAAATAAAATCCCTGTTTACACCGGCCATGCAGAAGAGCTCATAATTACTAGCCCAGCAAGATGTTCAAAACTTCTACAAATACAAGATCAACATTTGAGTTGCTTTGATACATCTTCCGTTGTGTAGTCATTGTTTTAAGGAATTTTGATAACTGGAAACAACAGCATGTTTAAGTGAGGATTGGTCTGGACTGGTTCGGTGGCTATCCAATCCTCCTTTTTTAATGTGAGGGATTCCCCACATGTCCAATACTCTTTCATTTCCCTCAACTGCAGGTCATACTTTTCCCTTTGTTTTCAGTCTCTTGTCTCCCCCATGACCTCCAGCCAAAATCAAAGTTCTCCAATTTTCAAATATAGCAAACTGATGACGTAATGTAAGCTGGAGAGTTTTGTTTTCCTTTCAAAAACATTATTGCAATTCATGATAGCATCGTACACATTTGACAAAGTTACAATGAAAGGTGTTCGATCATATAATTTTACACAAGAGTAGGAACTTATAACTGTAGATATCTGATATCTCCACCCATAGAATCTCTATATAGTCTACTAGCGACAATTCTATTTACTTATGTCACTCGTCCATTATATAATGAGATCCATTTTTACCTAAGGTAAATCTACAGGGTCATGAAGACATCCAGGACCATTTCATTTTCAAAATTAAAATGTCATTACAAGCAGCAGCACATGCACCAGTTATGACACGATAGAATGTTTCTTTCGCTATTGATGAATGTGAGAACAAAGTAATTCACCCAAAGCCAGCACAAACATTGGGGTTGACTGCATTAAACCTATTAATTGAATATCAGTAAATATGGTAAAGCAATATCCTAGGCAAATCCAAGGCAGTCATGTATTACTAATTACTCCATCCACAACCCCAAAGGATAAACGTTGCATAATAAGATCAATTCCCCCCCCCCCCCCCCCCCCCCCCCCCCCCCCCCCCCAAAACCACCAAATCTTACTTGAAAGAAGTGATCCTCTAGTATGCGATATAGAAGCTTGCCATTAAAACACCAGATGTTGAAACCATTTTCCATCTCGTGAACCAAAGTAACTAAAGTTGTAACATACCTGAATTCACAAGCAGATGAGCTTATAAAGAAAATAAGATGAATTTATTTCAGAAATAAAACAAGGAGTCTATCGCCAGATGTGCGTGTGCGTAAAAAAATCAAGCAAGGATTCTATGCTCTTTCAAGAGAACTGTATATTGAAAGCTAAGGAAATACTAGGGCAGGAAATCGATAAGCTTCAGTTCACTTGAAATCATAAGCAAGTTTTTGCCGAAGCCCCAACTTGGCAATTGACTTTTATTACCTCCAACATAATCGTAACCAAATTCTTCCTACAAATTACCTTCCAGTTGGATCCCATTCAATATCCGTTGCCATGAAATTCTTCATCGACATCATAGAACTCCAACTGTCCATTGAAGCCCTTCAACCCTTCAAGTAAGATGAAACGTCCAGCTGGCGACCAGTACAAAGCAATAGCCTGCTTTCCCTTAAGAGTAGTAAGCTTTGAAACCTAGCCAGAATTATGAGTGCTACGCATGGAGTAGAAACTAATGTCAAGGTTAGGGCTGTCGCCGTAAATGACAGAGAATCTGTGGACCTTCGGAAATCAAGTTCAAATGCAATAATCTTGTCATTTTTGTTCTCTAACTCCAAGAAAACCTCAATGGGTATGTCCTGTTCCTTGATGCGGAACAAAGAAAGGGAACAAAATAAACGGAATATGGAAATGAAACAGCTCGACTCACGCAGGTTGGTTTCCTCTTCCAAGTTCAGGAACAAAGAGTGCAACAATGGGTTCAGTAGGCGACCAACTAATTTCCACAAGGTTTTCAACCTTTATGGATTTGTTGTCAATAAGAGTAAATGTGTCTGTTTCACAGACATAGACAAAGATAACACTTTTACCAATTCAGGGAAAATAATTATCCTCTTTTCCGCCACACCATCACTGATACTCATACATGAGACAACTATGAATAACAATTGCCACAAAGCATCCATCCAAATCATAGATATTTTTAATGCACCTGAAAATAGGCCTGAAAACGCCGCTTACTGCACCTTCAACTGCAAACTGATATGCGCGTCCCTTGAAATCTCTCATCACTATTCCAGTTCTCACATCGAACATATTTAAAACCACCCTGTAGACTATTAACTCACATTAGGGGTGCCTCAAGGAAACAAATCTTTGTCAAAATTACAATGACAATAGTAGTGGAGGAATAGAAATTGTTAAATGAGTATCACGAGGATTGCATGGTTCATGGTTGCTGTACAAAACATGTCTCCCCATGAGATAAATGTATTAACTTTACCTACAGTGAATAACACAAAATCTATGCATCAATCGAAAACCTACAATATATAAAAGGCATAGTATAGAATACTAAAACAATTATGAAAGTAAACTTGGGGATGAGAATAACGCATAAGCCGGTTGAAGCTAGCATCGCCCCAAACAGCAGCCTCCCTGTCTATCTATGAACTGTACCCAAGTAAGTTCCTAGAGGGGACCATTGCACAAAACTTTCCGTCCAAAACTGCCAATAAAGTGCTTTGGATTGTTATCTTCCACCCATCTTGAAAGATCAAGACAAATCCCATAGAAGTTGCCCAAATGATACTTCAATGAGTCTTCGGTTCTTGCGACCCAAGATCATTAACCATCTTTAGAGCCGTATTTTATCTTTCAGCTGTCAACCCCTTTGAGCTAGGTACTGTCAATCCAAAGTTTCACTGGCCTTCTTAGCTGGGCCCCTTTGAAAAGGGAATATTTCATACTCCACAGTTATATACAAACATAAGTGCTCTTCGTGATTCAACAGGGTAGTCTGTGTGAAAACCCAATGTACTTTTTTCGTAAAATTTACTTGCTCTTACTACCTCGGAGAATGGTATTCCAGCAGCAAGCAGCAGAAGAAGCAACAGCAAGTAGGAGCAAACAGCATTACCAGCCATGGCAGGCAAACACTACTCTGATCAACAGCAGCCATACATCAACTTACAATCGCCACAAAATGGAATTGAACTATACAATCCACTACTGCAAAGAACTTCAAGTGCTTATTTTCGACTTGCACAAGTGCTGATTCTTGTGGTGGTGCTACTTTTTGACAGTGCTTCGAATTACATACATGTTGAGCAGGTTATATGACTGAAATACAACAATCTTAGGTAGGTGAGGCACAACCATTATAATATTACAAGGTCCCAATCCATTATATTCAACAAAATCCAAACTCAGAGGCAACAAGAGTTCCATACGTTAGATTAAAATCCAAAGTGCCGCATACCTAAAAAATCGAAAAGGCTCAACCAAAGTAGCTAAAGGTTGGATTACATTCTCAACGCTCACCCAGGCAATGGAGACTTGCATGTGCTTCGATTGTGTCCAGGCTCATGGCAAAGCCCACAAAAAATAGTTTTTTTTTCTTGGAATTGTGACTCAATCCTCTTTTTCTTCGGCCTTCCAGCTGGTCGCTTTGTAGCAGGAGGTCGAAGCGCTTGCATGGGTATGGAAGAAGAGGTGGCTATGTCAAGGTCTTCAGAACCGTACTGGATCTCACGAACTTGTGGCACGATGTTAGTCGAATTAGGCATGTCATGCAAAGGAATGGGAGACATTACGGTCGTGTAAATAAGAAGTTGTGCCTCCACCTTATAGAAAGGATCCACAAGGTTATATATATTGTACGACGAACCTTGTATTGCGCGCACCGCATGCTTGCAAGGGATGCCTTTCATCTGCCAGCGCACACAACTGCAGTAAAAAGGATGGAGCTTGACCGCATGAGATTTCCAGTCGGATGCAAACACGATGAACTCTATGGGAGAAGTGGGTCGACAAGTGAGACCTCGAGATTTTTCCTGAGAATCCTTAATCATTTTGTCTATATTACGACCAACCGGCAAGGGATGCCATTTACCCACCTCCATCTTATGCCTATATAACATGTCAGTGGTGATGGTGACGTGGCCCTTCATGAATTGGATGATGTCCAAGTCTCTCAATTTCAATATCCAATTGTTGAAGCTTTCGGCAATGTTGGTGTACAATTTGTCCCACCTCCGATACGGAAATCGCGCATTCGACCAGTGTTGTGGACCATTTTCTTCAACCCACTTCGACAACTCAGGTGATAGCCCAAACAATTTCGTCAAGTACACCCCATATAGCCGCTCATCACATGCATAGGCAATTTTTGTGAAAAGATGCAATGCCGTCTTCTTGGGGTTCCCCTTCATTCCTTTTGCGGTGGCAAACTTGCTAAAATTTTCCTTCACGTGGCGAACACACCATGCATTGCATTCCTCGCCAAATAATTCATTAACTGCCCTCAACAACCCAGGATTACGGTCTGTCACAACCACAACTTCCTTTCCGGCAACAATTTCCTTCAAGTTATGCATGAACCATAACCAATCCTCGTAGTTCTCTGATGATACAATAGCATATGCAAGAGGGTACAATTGATCATTCGCATCATAGGCAACTGCAGACAAACAACTACCGCGATATGGACCAGTCAAAAAACATGCATCAATAAACAACATCGGGCGACATCCCCCCAAGAACCCCGTAATGCTGCAACCATAAGCGACAAAAAGTTGCTTGAACTTACCATCCTCAGAAGAACTCCAAACTGCCTTCGTGTTGGGAATTGATTCTATAAGACGTTGACACATCCACGGCACTAAGTGATACGTCATGGATACCGGCCCACTTATGAACTCACGGGCACGTTCCCTAGTCCTCCATCCTTGCGAGTAAGTTAGGGGAGTATGGAACGCAAGCTCGTAGTCCTTGCATATGCTCCTTGGGAGGAAATTGGGCTGCCCTGCTATTTTGTCCATGAATATCATACCCATCTCTTTTGCCCGAATCCTTGGCTTGAAATTAGTGTTGTCCTGTGCAATGTGGCAATGTTCATTCTTCATCTTGATGACTCTAATGAGTTCAGACTTACCTTGTGCCCTAGCTGTTAACTTCCATGGACAACCATCAACCACGCAAGCTAACCTATAATAATGACGACTATTGTCCAAATACTTGAAAGTGAACTTGTTCAATGCTGCAAAAAGAATAACAGCCTTCTTGAATAGCGTATGGTTGTCAAACAACTGACCATCACCACTTAGAATGTCTTCACCTCGCCGTTGCGAGTACGGCACCAAACCCATTTCATGGCAAATAGTCAAACTATCTTTGGTAGTCGAAGAAGGTTCTCCTGCGGCAGTGGATGGACTGCTACTCAACAGGTTCGACTCCCTACAAAAAAAAATTGTCTTAGTAGAACACTTGAGTAGGGAACTTATCAAGTAAATCATTAAGGAGACCAATTGCCATACATGTTATGCAACAACCAAGTCAATTAATGAAAAAGTGGATAACAGTAACCTCTTCTTCCAAACCATATGTTACCCATTTGTAACCTCTTCAAAACAATATCACTTTTCACATAAACACAAACATGCAGAATCCTCATATATGTATATGTGTGTGTGTTATATTTAAAAAAAAACAACAGTTATACCTGCTACTTATGTTACATTGTCTTGGTGTGTTCACAAGGGTCTCTTCTTCCACAAATATGTCAACCTCATCCTCATTCAAACAGAACATCATAGAAACACCATCTGCATCCCTCATACGCAAATGCTTCGACTTGTCCTTGCTTGTACTATAAAATAATGACTTCCCATCGGACCTCATATCCATGCGCAAGCAAACTTTCACGACTAACTCCTCAAACGGTATGCCTTCTTCAATGATTGTGGCTTCAGATACACCACCCATATACTTCCCCAAGCTACCATCCGCATTTGCCATGCGCTCACCACCCGAATAACAAAAACACATCAACTTCCGAGGAGTTGTAGACATTGCTGCACAACATCAACTACATATATAAGCATTACGCAATTCATACCCAGTTACATGATACAAGGGACGTTCAATTGTTCGATGAGTCCAATAAAACATGTAACCCTTTACACTACACCCACAACACTTGTTTGGATGAGGTAATTTGTAAATCACACAGGACAGCAATAGGAAGTCAAATTAAATATTTGTATGCAGCAACTACAATGCTGTGCAAAAACCACATCATTTAATCTTTCTAGATTAAGCCACTAAACTCTTTAATACCATATGTTACACACCATCTATAAATCATTTGGGATTAAGAGGATAAGTAAAAGGGACAATTACGGGTCAGAGGTGTTGGCCCGGTTTAATGCAAATTTTACATTTGAATACTAATACTATTACACAGCACCCACAAATTTAATGCTCAAGAACAACACATTAAAGATGATCTAATAAAGCTATGTTGGTCCTCAAATGGAGAAGTAATCTACTACACAACTATTGTAGTAAACATTTAAAAAAGCAGACATACCACCACACTTTCATTATCAATATCGATTTGCATGTGTGCACAAAAGAGGATAGAGATAAATGCTTAAACCGAAAGAAGACCTTTGCCTTAGATACAAGGTTTGGAAACCCGAAGCGCATTCGCTCTTGGGTCATCCTGGCAAAGTTTTCACCAGGGGGTTGGCCTCGTGGTCAGAATAATCCTTTTCGAGACGTTTTACCTGAAACACTGAACAACCTACCTTACGAGTAAAATTGAGTAAAAACGACGAGTTATAACTAAGAACACTACTCACTAGGGGACTTAAGCACCACAATCATACAATCTTAGGTGCTTATCAATAAACTGCATAACTTAGTAGGTTATTAACGATACAATCTATGCCTTACCATCCGCTCTTTCATTCCTGGCAAGGTCTTCCCTTGCAATTGGTTGCATATATATGCATAGGGCAAAGGAGTGAATAGCTTTACCTTTTAACCAAATCAATGACCATACTCATAAACCACATCCCAATAGACTGATTTTCAGCTCCCTACAACACAATTACATACTATAATTAACAAAGAACATTGAAAAGATTCTACCAATTACTACTCAAATCCCTGCCAATTCTCTTAATATTGGGATGGAATTTAACAAATCATCATTATCAAGCCTTGAGGAGAATGCTACTTCTATTCCATGGGGAAAAATCACTTGGTTTATCCATCTTGTCCGCAGGTGGACTTTTATTGAATGGCTGATTTTCTAAGGAGGCTTACAACTAAACGTATGTTTGGAACTTGGGGAAAATAAAGGAAAAGGAAAGGAAAGTGTATAGGAAATTTATTGTGCTTGATTCTTTGTTTTTTTTTTTCCTTTCTTTTCTTTTCCCTAGGTTTCAAACAAACCCTAAAGATGGACTTGTAGGTTGGGAATGAATGTGAATCCTAATGTGTCCTTCGCAATTCTCACGATTCCCATGAGCATCTATTCTTTGAGTACTCTTATGGTGGACAAATTTGGGGGCTTTAGAGTGTTACATGACAAAGGTGTGCTATGCTTGGCAAAAGAGATGAGCTGGTGGAAAAGGCCATTGAGTTTGCATTACCTCTAGGACGAAAATCAAGAACGTTGATTCTAAAAGGCTTCTAGCTACTGTCAAGAACGTTGATTCTAAAAGGCTTCTAGCTACTGACTAGAGGGTTTCCTTCAGGATCTTTGATCCTCGATCCCGAGGTAGCTTTGCTTACTTCTATTTATACGTTTTGGATTGACTGATTTGTGTTTGTTTCCAGGTTCTATACCTGACTGTCATTTGGGTTTGTTTGCTTTCATGGAATCAATAACCCCAAAAAGAAAAGTTATACATAAAAGGAAAACGGCACAACAACAGTCATTACACACCATTAGAAATATCATTCCTTAGACAATAGGAGCGTAAGAAGGAATACCTATATATATAGGTTCTAATTCATAGAATGCATACAAAGGACACATAAATGAATCACCTTAATGCCCAAGTTTCTATGCCAGAATTGGTACAGTTTTGTGGTATTGTGCATAATATACTGTAACCCAACAGCTCCTCACCAAAAGGGCTCTGATCCCACCTATCAAAAACCAATCTATTTCTTCAAAATCCATTCCCACTTATTAGCATTACAGGTAGCTTTTCTTGAGTAGGTAACAACCTAGCTACAAGCATTATTAACTTAAGCATATCTACTTTTCAACTTGTTCAAGCCATTTCTATTTTGGAACGAGTTACATCAAAAAAGTAAAACAGCACTCCGACACAAACTTATAAGAACAAGTTAGTGTTCATATGCTGGCCAATTTTACTTCCAAACCGCGCCTAGGGTTTCATAGTAACCCTTACCCCCTGCAACTCCAATTTTACAAGCGTCATAATGGATTTTGCTTATTTTTTTCGCGACTCCGATGCTCCGATCTGGTTTTTCAACCAAAAAATCGTCTCCAATAGCAGAACAAATAAAGAGAGCAGAGAACCCCAGAGAGAGAGGATAAAGCAAAGAACAACGAAGAGAAGAGAGGAAGGAGAGAGAGAACGAGAGAGAGAACGAGAGAGAGAGGAACATACCAGTTGTGCAGAGAGAGAGGAGAGTCCGTTGATGAGAGCAGTAGACGATGAGGAAGGATTTGGGAGCAATTGAGAATTAGGGCTTTTTTACTGGTATATAAAAGGGAGGGTATAATTGTCAATTCAACTTCACACACCATGTCTTGGTAAATATTTGTCCTTGTGTCATTAGAATGGTGATTTGGAGAGTCAAGACCATCAGATGGTAAATAAACCTGGTCCACGCCTCTGCCCGGTGATTTTCCCTACTTTGTATTACTAAAAAATGACTACCACAATAAATCCAATTTGAATCAAATAGTCATTTTGGCAATTGCGTCTTTAGCATTCTTACAGGAACCTTTTAAAATTGTGTTCCTTTCATTCCTAGACTCAACCTGCATAAGTAAATTCCTCTTCGCATCCTACTTCTGCACTACTCCAGAATTGCAATAATCCTATCAAATTATGAATCCCTTTCCAGAAGAGATATCCAGCAAAATACTTTCAAAATTACCCGTCAAATCTGTTCTCAGAGCCAAGCGTTGGAGCAGGGTCACACGCGATTTCATACGCGATTTAACATGCAATCCTACCTTTGTTGATGAGCACATGAAGTTTTCCACTCAAAGGAATCCCAATCTCATCCTCACTGATACCATATGCGGAGGTGAAGGTAAATGTCTTTACACATGGCTTTCAACACAATATATCTCTCACAATCATAAGCACACATATTTTGACTTCGTGAATCTTCTCTTATACTCGCTCAAGTTTCGTGTTCCTTACAGGTAATATTCGCAACTCATTGTACTTTGTACAAGACGAAGAAGCCCCAGATCAGTACTCTTGTCATAAAGTCAACTTAGAAATAGCAGAATTCCAAGAATTTCGAGTAATGGGTTCGTGCAACGGTCTGATCTGTTTGGTGCATCCCACGAAGAGGTACGAGATTTGTATCTGTAATCCTTGTACTGGAGAGCATATCAAGATTCCCCCACCAGTTAGCATGGAAGACATACCTGGTGATATTGTCGTAGGATTTGGTGTTATCCCAATGACCAACAAATACAAAGTACTTGCAATTATAGATTTCCCAGAACCTAGCGATTTTATTCCGCTGCGACAAAAGGTTTTCGTGTATACTCTTGGGGATACCACTTGGAGATTTAAAGACAATACCTCTGTTCTGAGATTAGGACAATCGGCTTGCAAAGCATTTGTGAATGGAGCTCTTCATTGGGTAAGCAATGCTAGGCAAATTGTTTCATTTGATATGGCCACCGAAGAACTCGATATCATTCTGCGTCCTCAACTGGAATTAGGAAGCGGGAGTTTTTCTTTGAGAGCGTTCAAAGGGAAGCTTTTGATTTTGAATACATCCTTTGCCGATCGTATAGAGATGTGGGTCATGAACGATTATCGCGTCGTAGAGTCTTGGACTCATATTTTCACCATAAATGAACAGCAAATCGGGCGAAACATCAGGAATGTTGAAATCGTGTGTTTTCTTGAAGATTGGAAAGTTTTGATGGTGTACGATCATCGGGCCCTACTTCGCTACAACCTCCGGACGGCATCTGTGAGTGAGCTCAGCGGCATTGATGGTCTTCCAAACCGGTTTGATGCAGTTGCTCACGTGGGGACTCTTGTTTCTCCTCTGCTCAGAAGAGATAGAGAAATGTAACTTCATGGAAGTAACAACTGATGTTGAGTCGTGAATAAATGTATTTTGCAAAATATTTTCTCCAGGATTTCGAATACAGCAATGGATAAATTAGATACTATATATAGCAAAGAGTAAATAGAAATTCGGATTTACTCATTCCTTTAAAGCATGGATTCATTCAGTCTAGAGTTATCCATCCGGAAAAAGTAAATACAACTTCTACAACCACTCACAATCGTAAAAAAATTTCACACACTCACCTTCATGGGTGGTGCCTCCACATGAATGTTAGCGTATTAATGTGCTTGGTTGTAAAAAGTTGGGGCACTAATTAAATTGAATTTTAAACCAAATTGGACCTATCAATTTAGAATGAATCTGCACCAAAAACCTAACAAACTAGGTCAGAGCAAGAGAGAGCTGAGAATCGATCTCGTAACAAAAAAGAGAGAGTGCGCTAGGGTTTTATATGTAGTTTACATGTAGAGTGACTTGGTCTATGAGCACCTCAAGTCCAGTTTGTCGCCTCATTACCACGCATGCTCATGACGCCATCCCGCAACCACATTGGAATCCCGCCATGTCAATTTTTTTGGACCCGGGGGTACACTAATGCACCACACACCAATCCGGTCGTCCATCTCGGCAATGGATGGCTCGGATTTTCATCCGAACGATGAACGGTTAGAATTTGTAGGAGCTCGGATTAAATTCGAGTTATTCATGCCGAGATGGACAGCCAGATCGAACGCACTACAGCCCCTCCCATTTCAATTTTTTTTTTTGCCACATGGTTGAGCAGTGCCGCTCTGGCATTCAGGTGGCGTTGACTAGGTCAGGTGGTGCGGATGGGTTGACCCTAGTGCACGCCAGTTCAGCTTAACGCACACACATCCGCTCGCTGTTCTAGGGGGTGGACTCAAAAATCTTGGCCCAGTTTGTCACGGCCCAAACAACTCACTGTATTGGCCCAATAGACCATACAAATTTTGGGCCTTCCCAACTGTCTCGATCTAGTCGTTATTTTATGGTTTATTGTTTCTTAAACCACCACATCAAGTCAATCCACATCCACAAATATCATACGTGGCTGCTAGTAAATGTCCTCCATGTGGTCTCCTCTATGAGTCACCTCAATGGGCCATCTCAACGTACTTAGGCCTCGTTTCAGAAACCTTCTTAAAAAATAAGCAGCTTATTTCACATTTTCAAATTCAAAAATAATGTAAATGAAAAATTATTTTTTAATTTTTTTTGCATCGTATAAAAGATCTCAATGAGATCTTTCAAACAAGATCCATAGTGCATATTTTTAGATTTCAATAAGCCCCTCATTTTTTAACTTGAAATTGCTTTCTTAAAAAATAAGGGCTTTTTTTGAGTACCGGAACGGGGCCTTAGCCTCTTTTTTGGGGAATGGGAGATACTTGCAACATCTCTTAGAGGTGCGATTCAGCTGCTCATCTCAGTAATCGTCGGTTCAGATCTTAATTGAATGATGGACGATTTAAATTTGTATGCGATTTGTAAACTCTCCGATTTGATCCGAATCATCTGTGCCGAGATGAATAGCCGGATCAATCGCTGTACACCGCTTGACAGAAAGATGCTCGGCAGCATGCCTTTGCCTATCTGACTATACAAGATTGTGAAAATCTTCAAATGAAAGTGGCTGTGTATAATCTTATATGTTGTCCTCTGACTAACATGGGTTTAGAATCCCGCCCCCGCGTGGTAGTGATCCAACTAAAGATTTCCGAGCTTGACTTAAGAAAACAAACAATTGGTATTTGTTGTGAACGAATTTTTACCCCACAGCATGTTGAGGACTGGGAAATTCTGTAGTGCAAAGTCCTGTAAGGCATTCTGTTGGGCGCACATTGGTTATCGATCTTGACAATAAATCATTGAGATATAATTTTTAATTATAACCGGTAAAAATAATTTAATACTGGTCATAATTGATTTTTGATATGGATCGTTGATTAATGAGATCAACAACTGTGTGCTGCACTACAACCCCTGTAAATAACTCCGCCCTATAAGATTCCCGAGTCCAGCGTGCTGATGGGTGTGTGTGACTGCGCAATTTCGAGGTATGGATCGCACAGAAATTATCTGAAATTTTCATTTATGCAAAATAATTTTTTGAATTGTCCTAAAAATTAGCTCAATTATTTGTGTAGCACCCCGCATGTACGTACTTATGGGGCTAACAGTAACACCATAGTAATTTTCTTTTACCACATCCCGACTCCATCACAATTATTAATTGACATGTTTAATCACTTGGAAAAAGGGAATCTCACAAAACTGTTTTTTAATTTTTTTTGGATAAGCATCTCACAAAACTGTTATCCTACTTTACCTCATTGAATAAAATAATTATCTTGGCGATCGATTGCCCATTATTTTCTGTGTAGCGTGTTTAAGTAAATGAACATAGATTATGCAATAGACAGGTGTTTTCTTAACAACTTCTTCTTCTTTATGATAGGAGTTTTCTAACTTCACCTGCATACTAAATCCATCACACTTTGCTTTGTGTTCCACTAATTAAAATAAGTTGTTATTTTTCAAATAAATACTTATTTTTTGAATTAAAGATAATGTATTGTTAAAGAATGACTTGTCTTGTAAAATAAAAAATAAGTACCTAAAAAATAAGAACCTTAGCAAAACGAGGCCAATCCTTCTATATTCCAAAATTGAAGTAACTCTACCCAATTATCGAACCATCCCTCGAAGAAATTACGGATCCCCTTGTTGGGATTTTTCTACATCACTCCCTCAACGCTCAACGGAAGCATACAGAATTTAAACACGCACATAAAGAACACACAAAATTTATGTGGTTCGGCCCCTCAATGCATCCTCCACGGAAGAGAGAGAGAGAGAGAGAGAGAGAGAGAGAGAGAGAGAGAGAGAGAGAGAGAGAGAGAGAGAGAGAGAGAGAGTTCACTATATGAAAATATGAGATTATAATGTGAGATGAAAGATCCTCTTCGAGCTCCCTCCATGGCTCACACAATGTTTTTCAACCCCCACATCTCTATTTTAGTATTTTCCCTCACATCTACTCTCCCATGGAGAAGGAATTGAGCCGAACCATGTAAATTTTGTGTGTTCTCTTTGTGCATGTTTAACGTTATGCTTCTGTTGCGGGTGGGATGTAGAAAATCCCAAAAGTGATATCAGAGCCAACGGTTGACGATCTTTTGGGCAGGCTCACACGGGTTTGGTGGGCTTGCAGACTTTCGATGGAGCGAAAAAATCCTGAGTGACTCTCAATGTAGCAAGGATGCAGGTGGATGGGTAACGCCCACGGCATGGAGGCTCTCGATGGAGTAAGGGGCCGGATGGCCTACTTGATCAATGGAGTAGGTGCGGTAGAGTCCGGGATTAAATCGGCATTGGTCTCTAATGTTCTCGAATAGGCATTCGGTGAGGGGGTGCGGGCGTGCAACTGTGCAAGCAAGGGGGGCATATTTTCTATGAGCAAAAGGGATTGTTTGTTGGATTTTGCCATGAAAAAAATGCACATTATAGAAAAGAAAAATTAATGGTGTTAATTAACTCTTCTTCTTTTTTATCCGCTTAATGGTGTCAATTGGCTCATGTTAATGTGCTTGTTGGAATTACTCTGGAGTGGGTAATTGTTAGCTTTGTTCCAAGGAAGTGTCATCTCTAGTACAAACAATGCTTTTAATAGCGTACATAGGGTTTTTTGCACTCACTATGATCTCTTATGCACCCATTATAAAAGTATCTCCTGTAGGGGTGAGTTCGTTTCTACAGTTTTGTTCAAGTAGCATCGATCCTTGATAGATTTCAAAGTTTCGAAGGAGTTACGTACAGTTGAACATTTAGACAATGGCTTTCGATTGGTCCAACGATGGACAACGATGGCCTCATCATGTGACCAATTTAACTTCAATGTCGATTCTAGTATCAGTTTCTTTACTTGTCTACATATGCGTAATATAATTCCGCATTGTGAATTGCATTGCTTTAAAGTTGGTTTTTTAGTTAGTCATGTTTATTATATCTATTGTGTTCCTCTATAACATTTTATACTTACAAGTATGTGTTTGGCTTTGAGAGCAAAAAAAGGGCATAGATCGGCAAACAAGTAAGCTTCAAGTAAAAAAAATCAACCGGTGAAGAATTGAGCATTCGAATGAGATGGTTGCCTAGTAGTACATGATAGTACAAGAATTGACGTTGAAGTTAAAATTGGTCACATGATGAGGCCATTTTGTCTGTAGTAATTTTCTTTTACTACATTCGCACTCCATCGCAATTATTAATTGATATGTAATCACTTGGATAAAGGGAATCTCACAAAACTATACTTTACTGAATGAAATAGGCAATTTGGCGATTGCCCATTTATTTTCTGCGTTGCGTGTTTTGAGTAAATGAACAAGGATTATGCAATAGATAGGTGTTTTCTACCAGCTGCTTTGTCCTTATGGAAAGGTGTTTTCTAACTTCACCTACATATCAAATCCATCGCACTTTGCGTAATCCTTCTACATTCCAAAATTGAAGTAACTGTAATATCTACCCAATTATGGAACCCTCTCCCGAAGAAATTTCGGATCCCTTTTTAGAAGATATAATTACCAATGAAATAGTTGCTAGAAGTAACGCTATCTACCCAATTATGGAACCCTCTCCCGAAGAAATTACGGATCCCTTTTCGGAAGATATAACCAACGAGATAGTTGCTAGATTACCTGTCAAATCTTTTCTCAGATGTAGGAGTTTGTGCCGGGCTATGCGCGATTTACCCCACAACCCTGCCTTTGTTCACAAGCACCTGCAGTTTTCATCTCAAAGGAATCCCAATCTCATCCTCACTGATACCATATGCAGAGACAAAGGTAAATGTTGGACAAACTTCACATTCAAGAATCCATTCGTTTTTTTGTCTCAAAACGTATGCACACGGTCTCCAATAAAATTTTCTCTATCTATATTGCTCCACTCATCACCCAAAAAACATCCCTCAGAACCCAATACGCGATTGATAAATAGAATACGTACCCATTTTAACTTTGTAATTTTTCTCTTATTAGTTCATACTCCAGTATACAAACAAGTCTATGAATAGAATCCCCTTTGTAACCAGGTAAATCAAGAAATATGATACGGTTTCTCTCCTTTTCATATTCTTTGCAGGTAACAATCTCAACACATTGTACTTTGTACACAATGAAGAAACCCCGAATCGGTACTCTTGTCATAAAGTCAACTTAGAGAAACCGAAATTCCAAGAATTTCGAGTTGTGGGTTCTTGCAACGGTCTGATATGTTTGGTGCATCCTACGAAGAGGTACGAGATTTATATCTGTAATCCTTGTACTGGAGAGCATATCAAAATTCCCCGACCAGTTAGCATGGAGGACAGGCCTGGTGATATTGTCGTAGGATTTGGTGTAGTCCCAATGACCAACAAATACAAAGTACTCGCGATTGTAAATTTCCCCCTGCATAACGATTTTAATCCCTTTCACGAAAAGGTATTCGTGCATACTCTTGGGGATACCGGTTGGAGATTTAAAGACAATACCTCTGTTCTTTGTTTAGGACACTCGGTTTGCAAAGCATTTGTGAATGGAGCTCTTCATTGGGTCCGCGGTTCTAGGGAAATTGTTTCATTCGATATGGACACTGAAGAATTCGATGTTGTTCCGCGTCCTCAACTGGAATTAGGACGCGGGAGTTTTATCCTTAGAGCGTTCAAAGGGAAGCTTTTGATTTTGAATACATCATTTGCCGATCGTATAGAGATATGGATCATGGACGATTATGGCAGTGTAGAGTCTTGGACTCATATTTTCACTATAAATGAAGAGCAAATTGGGCGAAACATCAGGGACGTTGAAATTGTGTGTTTTCTTGAAGATTGGGAAGTTTTGATGGTGTATGATCATCGGGCCCTACTTCGTTATGATCTCCAAATGGCATCATTGAGTGAGCTTATCGACATTGGTGGTCTTCCAAATCGGTTTGATGCAGTTGCTCACGTTGCGACTCTAGTTTCGCCTCTGCTCACAAGAGATGGAGAAATGTAACTACTGCGGCTGCGGGAAAAATATATGTATTTGCATAATAAGTGCATGTTTTGCCTAAAATAGTTGGAAATAATAAGATTGGAAAAGATTGTGCACGCATCCAGATATAGATATATCCAGAACCCTCAAACATGTGGACCTCAAATTACTTTTGCAGACTTCACGTAAATCGGATAATTTCAAATACATCTGTATCTTCTTGTATGGCCTAAAATGTGTGTACTTTTTTTCGGACAGCATATATGTGCACAAAACATGAGATGTACAGTATCTTAGTCTTAGAAAGTACATATTGCATATATCACTACTCTTCACTTGATGAATGAAACAGAGAGCCGAGAAATAGCCTCGAAACAAATTGATTTTGATCTTTCTTTTTCTTTTCTTTTTTTATCGGCAAAAGAAATTTATTAATCATTGAAACAAGTTACAACGATTAGAAGGATCCAAAGTATACGGTATCACTACGAGGAGAAACTGACATCCCAACAAGATTGACACCTTAGCTCTCGACATGGATCATTTGCCACTAAGGACCCAAAGTTGGTGAGATACCAACCGCGCGAACAAGCAAAAACATGAAAAAAGAGATCAAAAACATATTACAGGAAAAAAAAAAAAAGAAGATGAGAAACTCAAGCACTCTCCATCCGTATAGCTTTCCTCCATAAGCTTCAGATTTTGACTACTCTTATCCCATCCAAATTTCCTCTGATTTCTTCCACTGAATATTCTCTGATGTTGCACTTTGATTTCATCCATAGAGCAACCCTGATTTTCACTAAGAGCTGTGCTACGTGCACAGACTGCTGTGCACAGCAGCCTTTTCTCCCGCCTCGGGTCGCACAAAGATGATCGGAGCCGCTCATTTTGTTCAAAATATATCGTTTAAGGTCTCTGTAAAAAATGAGCATTTCTGAAGTGATTTTGGGTGTTTTGTTAACGCCTCAAACGATATCGAACGAAGCTCATTTTTTACAGAGACCTTAAACGATATATTTTGAACAAAATGAGCGGCTCCGATCATCTTTGTGCGACCCGAGGCGGGAGAAAAGGCTGCTGTGCACAGCTTGCTGTGCACGAATCATTTCTGTTTCACTAAATCCCCAATCTCTGATTTGTCTGGAATAGAATTGTTAAAGATGAGTCGATCTTAACATTTTGAAGAGTAGTACCCTCATCTTTGGATGATACAAGCCTATACTAGCACACTTCTTTCTCATTTTTTTTTCCCGATACGACGATCAAGGGTGTCTGAGTCAACTTACGCACAACATGATTATTTTCTTCCCTGATCCTGTCAAAGACAGGAGGTCATCCACAAAGGTATTAGAAGATTCACAAGAGATTTCTCTCTTGCGCGGCCTGACCTTAAGAGATTTCAAAATTTAAAACTCAAAATGTCTCGATTTATAGCTTATTCTGATCATCACTTGAGCTACCCCTGGTGGCTAATAATAACTTAATATTAGCACCTCTGTACCTTAGAATAAGTATTTACATAAACAATCTTTTTCTTGGATCAATACTAGACAATCTTCTTTAGTCCTAAAATGGACAGTGTTGTGCTAGTTTCATGTTACTAAGTTTCAGTCCACATCAATCCCATGTGTGGATGACTGATTCCTACGTGGCACACCCATCTTCTTGCCCAAGCATAGGCTGGCATCATGCTACATAAGTCTCTTATTGTTCTTTTAATAGTCAATAAATCGGGCCCCACCCCCCACCGCCCAAGCCCACAGCCAACCCACCATCTAACCTCTCCTGTCACTCTCACTTTCCACTACCTTTTGAGCTCATTGTTTTCCCCAAACTATTTTTTACCTACCAACAATAGAGAAATTTATTCAGGGCAGAGTCATGAACAAGTTATGCACGGTTTCGTGTAATTTTTGTCGTCCGTTTCGATAATTGACAGTACAGATTTTTAGAAAAACTATTCACTACAAGAGTTTAACCATTTTGGCGAATAGTTTTTTTTTTAAAATTTAAATCGCCCATAATACTTTTGAACGCGTGCGGTTGAACCAAAGTTTACGGATTGCTCACAAAGAAGTTTTTCTCCTAAAACAAAACAAAAAGGATGAAATGAAATCAAACGGCACGTTTAAAGCCCTTTTTCTTGCTGATCCAGATCTTGCTGTTTTGAATCACCACAATTCCCGAGGAATCCATGTGCTTTTGCTTTCCTTTGCTGTTGTGGCAACCAGCGTACGGAGTTTGCAGTTACTACTCCTACTACTAGTACCAGTAAACATTGGGATCTACTTCAAGAAAACTAGTGCAATTCGGGGATCTACTACAAGAAAACTACTACTACTCCATTGTCCTAGAACCTCGCGATTACATCCTTGGCAAAAGTGAAGAGGTCAGTTTTGAATTCCGTCACACGATCTTGTGAGGCCCGTACACTAAGTGAAGGATACGAGAGCGTTGAAGCACTTAACATATTTTTATCACGAGCGTATCAGTGGCATCACGAAATGAATCTAAGCTTGCATAGTATGATTGGAAACAATTTAGCGGTTTGTATATGCCGGTCATTTTGAGACGCACGACACTAGGACAAAAACACCATGACCACAAATGTACCATTTCTATCTCTGTCTAAGTGAAATCGACCAATTAAATTCGAGTAAAAAGGAAGAGAGAATTTCGCTTTCAAGAAGAAGTAGACTAGGGGAGTTGTTTGCCGTGGATTGTTTTACTTCTTATCATCACAAGTGACTTCTGAAAACGATAATTAAATAGAAATGCAAAACAATATATAACAATAAATGATCGAAAGAGTAGGTATTTTATACGGTTAGTGCTATTTTAGTTATACTCCTATTTACTTTTACCTTTACAAGGATCATGTAGACACGTATATGAAACGACACATACACGAGATAAGCACTACATGCATGCACGACTTGTGATGTGTCCATAGATCAGAGTTAGTCGAGTTTATTTTAATATGATAGGCACAATAATAGACGAGTCATACTAGACACGACATGAAATAATTAAATCAAGCTAATAGACAAGGCCGCTACTGCACGTCCCATATGACACCTCTAAACCTATTTTGTTGGCCACGGGAAAGGGGTCATTCTGGGGTTTTGAAGTGTAGGAGCTTGCGGAAGATCATCGACCAAGACTATTTGACTGTACTAATGAGAGAGTTTGGCCCATTAGTCACTTTTTTTTACAACCGACGTGGTAGCCGAGTTGGTGAGCTCATTACCTCCCTTAACGCAGGCGTTGTCTGCGGATCAAAGGGGGGAGTTTTCATCAGTTGTGCACTAAAATAGTACAGTGGTGATGGTCCGTCCTCCCGGACGGTAATTATAGCTCGAACCGAACATTCCATTGGCGGGTAGAGAGCCCCTATGATCATGCCCAAGCGGAGTTGCTACATTGGTCACCCCATCTCACCCTTTTTATTACTATAAAAAAAAGTCACTTTCTTTTTTTTTTTTTTTAACGGGGCCCATTGGGCATTAGTCCCTTTGAAACAATGTTATTAGTAGCAAGGTTTCGCTGACTGGTCACTAGAAAGATGATAAAATACAAATAATTTTAGGTAAATTCTGATACTAAATATCAATACATTCTTCATGATTATCAATATACTTTGTACCTGTACATCCTTCATCCTAAGGGAGGAGGTTAGCATGCATTTTTCTTAGTAGTGACAATATAAGAGCATTTTATAAACTTTGGCTTCGACTAAAATGCGAAAATAACTCTGACATTTAACTCTCAAACAATCGGAGATGCTCCAAAAGTTCAAACTAATTGAAACTATTGAACCCCTTTTCTATCTGAAATTGGGCGGCTTAACGAGTTTGTAAATGCATGAATACATTTTTCTATCTTCATCATTCACAAATTCGAATTGAATATATATGACCGTAAAGTATTACGATCCAAGACTAGGTGGCTCAATAAATTTTGTGAGTGAGTTTCAAATTTACGAAAATAATACGTAGCAATATAACAGCATTAATACTCAGTATTAGACCTCCTTAATTAATTCATATCGATCCAAAGCGAAAGAGAAATCAGATATCCTATCCTCCCCGCGATGAGTTCGTCAACAACCTCCTCCTCCTCCTCCTCCTCCTCCTCCTCCTCTCTCTCTCTCTCTCTCTCTCTCTCTCTCTCTCTCTCTCTCTCTCTCTCTCCACTCCAGATCTCTTTGTCTTTTTTTGGCTTAAAGCTAACATGGGCTCTCTCCTCTTCTCGTGCTCCACTCCAGATCTCTCTGTCTTTTTTTGGCTTAAAGCTAACATAGGACCCAATCCACGTCAGCATCGTGTTTTGAAGCAGAGATGATTTCGTGCTCAGTAGACTTATTGATACATCCTAGCTTGCATCTTGCTAATTAGACCATCTCACATGCACGCTTGAGTGAAGTGTGAAAAATGAAAAATCCATAAAAAGTCACACAAGGTGAAACTCATGGTACTCTTTCTCTAATCTGTCAGCAATAATTCTCTAACCACGCACATTTATACACATAATTACACAAACTCTCTCACATCAAACAAGAAGCCAACACATCCAATGTGTGTGTGTGTGGATCTCATGTTTGATGTGCGAGAGTTTGTATAATTATGTGTACTGTAAATGTGTATGGTAGTAGCTTAGTTGAATCAACTAGCTAGACGGAGACAGGTTGTATCGATCCTACGTGACAAAAACCAATTAGAATGCCACCTCAGCATTTTGTATTTCAAAGGAATCTTATCATACCCTGGTTGAAGTAGGCCTCCTACACTTTACACCGGCCAATCATTTTCCATCTCAGCAAGCCATTTTCCTACCACAGTGCCTTAAATTAATTGGACATGAACCAATTATTATTATTATTTTTATTTTTATTTTTTTTACTTTATCAAGCATTAACCAAATTCAAAATTAATTGGTTAAAATCCACATTACGGCTCCGTTTGTTTCAATATAAAATGTTTTACAAAGTAAAATATTTTTCATGTAAAATATTTTTCCAAAAAACAAATTTTAAAATTTTATTTTTCAGTATTTGATTGGTACATGAAAAATATTTTTGCCTATTATACTCGTCAATTTTCTATTCCCTAATTTGGACTTTGGGTCCAACAGACGTTTCGATTTTTTCTGTAATCCATGTCATAATTCCCTCTCTACAACTCCAACCAACAATAAAATACCAGATTCGTATGGGATACGTATTTTGGAAAAGTGGGAAGGGACAATAGTTGGGTGGAGTGGAAAACAAAAATATCTTACGGCAAAAAATAACTTTGGTGCAAAATATTTTACCCTGAAAATATTTTCCTCTTTTTTCTTGCCAAACGGCGAAAAATGAGTAAAATATTTTACCTAAAAACATTTTACGGAGCCTACCAGCCTTTTCTCTTATCACTTTTGTTATTGATCATAGGGATAAGATAATATAGCATTTGTTTCCAACTTGTAATCCGTATTTTGTCGATATTTGTTTGAAATACCACCAATTGACAATATCACCAACAAACAACGAGATGAGTAGAAATACATATTCTTGTTTACGTTCCCTTCACTTTTCAATATGCAATGGCTTAAAAAAGCAAAAAAAAAAAAAAAAAAAAAGGTTATATTTTGCACAAATAAGTGAGTATTTGGCTAAAGCTATAGAGTTCACTGCGTTCAGAATGAACTACTAAATGATTTGTTAAGTAGTCAAGAATGAGGGCGATATTCACCCATGTTCATGTGAGTAATAAATAACTTCATACTACCAAATTGCCAACCCACTTTAAAAATCAAGAGTATAATCGTAATTGAGAAAACTTAACACGAGAGAGATGATTACTTACGGAATTCTGAATTGACGTATGCCGGAACTTTTGAAAATTCTCTCTAATAGGAGTATTATGTTTAAACAATGACACCCAATTCAGCATCATGAATGTGACTTTTCTAGATCCAGACGATTAAAAGAAACCATAAAAAGCCAGTTTATGCAATAATGCATCACCTTTTTCCTGATATATATATGTTGTACAATGTGACTTTTGATAGCTTTTTTTAGGGAATTCATTTAACAAATCAACCATCCAAGAGCTTATTTGTACGGCCACGTTTGTTTGTGGGTGCAGGCGTGTAGCTAGGTTGAACTGGGGATCATATCAAAAAAAAGGAAAAAAAAAAGAAGAAGAAAAAGAAAACAGGTTGAACGGGGGATGATCCCGCAGTACTCTTTCCGTCCCGTGTCCAATTTCATAATTTTAATTTATTAAAAAGACGTCATCATTACACTTTTCACATCAACTTTTTTTTTACTATCAAAAATTATCTTCCACTTTTACCCATTAATTTTTCAAAATAAACAAAATAATAATTGTACGAATTTTTATCCATTAACTTTTCAATATTAACACTTATTAGAGACAACCCAAAATCGAATAATGAACTCTTATTTGAGGGCAAAGGGATTTTTATCCGTCCCGATTTGTTTGTCCCTTTTTTGACTTACACATATCCCAAATTGATCGTCCATTTTAAAAATTAATGGCTCAAATTATGTAAACTTTCAAATCAATGGATTAGATTTGGTTTCTTTAATAAGTTGAAAACCCGAGATTGGACAAACAATTCAGGAGACGGAGGGATTATTTGTTTTGGGTAAGTACGAATCATATTACAGAGAACCCAAAGGGGTTGACATAATGGTCTCAAGGCATGAAACTTCGAATTTTGCTCTCTCCTAAAGTCTGAAGTTATGAAACTTTTCAGGATCTATCCACTCTTTTTTAGGGTCAATCCATATAGTGGCTTTGCTTTTGGCTTTAATTGGGGTGCCCGCAAGAGGACACTAGAATTGACCTTCGAGTTTTTTCAAAGTGCGCTTAAACTGGCCCAAACTCCTAAATCATATAAAAAAAAAATGAATCATATAATACCTATAAGTTTAGAACATGGGTAAATGATCAGTGATTTGCTGAATTTTTTTCACCGGGTCACCTCAACTCCCGACTGCACAAAGCACGGAAGCACACAAAACCAAAAGAATATCATGACCAATACGAAAAATGGCACTCCATTATTTTGCAAGATCGCAAAAAAGTAAACATGCTAACGAAAGAAATCTTATCTGCCACCCACTATTTCACACTGTTAGTAAACATGCTAATTTCATTGTATCCAGTGAGACGAGACATCAAATTCCAACGATCCATCATGTGCCCCCACACCCCCATTACTCTCTCTCTCCTCCTCTTTTTTCCCTCCTCTCTCGCTCTCTGTCTCACCAACTTGAGGCCTCTCCACCGCTATATAAATCTCTCTAGTGATCATCTCTCTTCATCCCAAGCTCCATTCCTTTCTTCCTCCACTTCCTTTGTTATCTCTTTGTTTTACTTAAGTAATCTCTTTTCTTTTTTCGCTTCAACTACAATTCCCCTTGGGTGTCAATGGCCACTGTTGAGGTACCTGAAATCCCAACTAATTTACTGGCATGTTTTTTTTTGATTGATTCAGCTGATCTGTTCTAGATCTTCTTAGAGATATCAGTGTTTTCTATGATTCATTTTCACTCAATAACATCATTTCCATTGATGATTTTGATCTCTCTACGCAACTGAAACTTCTCTTTTAACACAAATGGATTCCACATATCTTGTTTACGTTTATTTCCAAGGATTATTGGTGCGATTGATGGGATAACTTAAGAAAGAAATGCAACATCAAACAAGAAACTGAAATCAATAGCCATGTTATATGATTAAAACACCTCTACGTGGATCTAGCTCTTTTGGGATCATCTATCCTTGAAACTCTGTATTAGTCTATTTCAGTGTACTTTCGAATGCACGAGTTTATGGGAATCTGAAACTTCATGAATTCGAAGACATTATCATGCAAAACGATTAATTAGCTTATGGTTAGTGGTTGTTATTTGATTATGGAATGGTGCAGGTTGTGTCAGCTACATCAGCACTCCCAGAGGAAGCTAAAATGGAAACAATCAAGGCTGAAGAAACCACCACCAAAGAAACAATCACCGAAGAGGTAGTGACCGCGCCAGCAACCGTGGCAGCAGAGCCACCAGCGGAAGAGCAGAAGGAAGCAGAGGCGGCTGCAGCACCAGAGGAACCCGCAGTTCCAGAGCCGGAAGCTACTCCGGTAGTTGAGGTCGAGACCGAGGAAGTGGTGGTGGAAGAGGCTGAGGTGGTTGTCGAAGAGGCTGTTGTAGAGGAAAAAGAAGAGGTTTCTCCAAAGGTGGCCCCAGAACCAGCTGAAGTGGAAACTAAGCTGGAGGCTCTCGCGGAGCCGGAAGCAGAACCAGAAGTAGTCTCTGAAGCTCCAAAAGATGAAGTTGCTATTGAAGAAAAAGCAGCTGAAGTTGAAGCGGAAGTTGTCACAGAAGCAGCAGTTGTGAAGACTGAGGAATGAATAAGCTATAAAAAATGTGGCTTTAGTGAAAATTAAGGTTGTTGATGAGGTGGGGACAGTATGTTAGGTGTCTTCTTGTTGTTTATTTTGTCCAATAAAGCTATTACTCAGGAGGTGTGGGGTTTGGAATCTTAGAAATATGTTCACGACCCACTTGGATAGTCCAATGCCAACTTGCCACGCAGCCGGCGACATGTATTGGAATAGAGACCTAGATGGGCTGCAGATGGTTGGTTACGGCCGCGCCACGTGGCTCGTGGTTATTGGTTCTAAGTAGGTCTGTTTAGTTGTGTAATGTTGAATGTGTTTGGTTATGCAAGATGGGCTATGCCAGCTTCAATAATAAATCTTATTGTGTTTAATAAATAGCTGCGCATTTTCCTTTATATTTTGCTGTTCCTCCATCATATCTCACTGGTTAATAGTATCGAGTGATGAAATACCAAAGTGCGTAAACAAGATTCACAGTTTCAGGTCTATAAAGTAACAGAATGAACCAAATTAGTGAAGGCAAATAACATACTGACATAATTCATACTTCTTTCAAAGCTATTGGTGAATTATGGGCCTCTTTCATGTGCACTGATGAATCGGCACTGAAGATGTCATCTTTTGCTGTGGCAAAGATTCTTATCGCCACTAGCACTTTCAAGGAAATTGATGAGTGGATTACCGTAGAAGTTGAAGGAAAGTGGCATAAAGTCAAGGTGATGAAAGATCCGTGCGACCAACCACATGAGATGGAGAAACAAATTCCTAGAGCAAGTCTTGATTTTTCCTTGAATTCATAAGAAGAATCAAGGAAGAGGAAGAAAATAAGGAGGATGAAGTGGATACTCCGGCTTCCGTGAGTAAAGCTAATGGGTCCTCTTCGGAGGCAGAGCTAAACTCATTCCGAGGGAGCGGAACCCATTGCGATTTAGACAATGGTAGGCATGGTGGAGCTGATTCTAGGATTTGTGGGGTGAATACTGATGGGGATAATTTATGTGCGGCCGAATCTGAATTTTCGAAGTCGTCTCCGGTTAGTGAGGAATTCTCAACTTGGAGTTTCTCAAGCAAATGAGGGGGGATTGGTTCCTTTTGTTGACTCGGCGGTTATTTTTGACTCTCAAAATTCTCTAAAAGTGTCACAAGTGGAGGGATTAAACTTAATAGTCGACTTGAACCAAAAAGAAGGTAGTTGGGGTTGTACCACTCAATCTTTCGAGGACTATCGCCAAAAAAGAGATGAGAGGAGATCGTCTTCTGATGCCATCTTGAAGCTGAGAAGAGGAGTGAGGAGTGAGGAGAGAAAAATTAAAACAAAAAAAGAAACATCTCGTGGAGATTGAGGCTAAGTTCGATAAAGTGAATCATAGAAAGAAGAAGGACCCTTATTCCTCTTTGTTCTTTAAGGAAGCTCGCAAGATGTTAGATATTGGTTCAAAGTTGGGCATTGAAATACAAGGTGGGAGGAACTATAATTTGAAAAGATTTGCTGACATGCAAGAGGAAGAATTAAGGGAAATGATCCATGCTCTTGACGACTATGAGGAAGAATCTATCTCAGGGGACGATGATGATCTCGAGGATGGAGCCTCTCTCTCTCTGACTTTTTGATGTCAAGTTTTAGGCAGGTTTGGGGTTTTCTGCTGAATAGGATGAGGTAGCGTTGTAGTTTTGTTAATGTAATTGGCGATTTTTGGATGCGACAAACTATTGGAGTCTGTATTTATTCTTTTTCTTTTTCCATTTGGGTTTGGGAGGTGATTTTATTTTGTCTAGATTAGATCGATACTCCGCCCGTTGGTTCAAGAGTTGATCACGAAGGCTGTGCCATGCATTTTGCTTGGAAAGGTATATGCATCTCATGTGCATTTAGCTTAATATTTTTCCATGCATCATTAAAGGTTTTCAATGTCTTAATTTTTTATGAAATATCATGTATGCACTAGCCTAATATTATTGGCCTTGTTTTATTTGAAGGGAAATTTTGTCTAAGGCCTTTAAGTGCTTGTGCCTTAGTAGCACCTTATCAAACTAAGGCCCTTGCACGCATGTTAAGAGCGCCTTAGTAGTGCCTTAGCAGACTAAGGCCCTTGTGTGCGTGCTAAGAGTGCCTTAGTAGGGCACTCCAGGATTTTTCCTCGCTTGGTCATATATAAGTTTGTTTTTCATTATTCTAGGACACAAGAGTGATATAGCCCACTTTAGAGAGAGAAAGCATTATCTCTTTTGCTCTTGTGCTTTCATTTGCATTTGGATGATTTGGATCTAGCATTCAATCATCTTTGTCACTCTAGAGAAATATTTTCTTGATCCATGTATTCTCTCTAGGTTGATTCTTTTGCATAAAAATCTTCATTTTACAAAATTCATACTTTCATGCCTACGAATCTACATGGCCGGATGATACCGGAGCCGTTCTAGAGCGGAGATCGAGATGGTGTTGCTCGAGGAGTCCATGGAATCAAGAAGGGGCACGGGGTGCTAGGCAAGAAGTGGAGTTAGGTGTGATTTTGGGTAAAAGTCGGTAATTCCTGACTCGTAGTATTTTTGCCTAACCTTTTGATTTATGGAAACTTGAGTAGATTAGGCCGTGGTTTTATGCTTAGGGTGCGTTGACCCTAAGTAGTTTCCACGTATATCTCGTGTTTGCGTTCTTTAGTTTTATCACTCTTTACTTATATTGTTGAATTGAATAGTTTGGCATGAAGATTGGATAGTTGTTTAAGTTGATGGTTGAGTTAATTTTAAATCAGTCGCCCCCCGTGCATTAGATAATTTTCAAGTTTTTTGCGGTGGCAGTAGGAGGTTTTTTTTGTTGTTGTTGGGGTTTTCCTTTGCTGCTTTTGTGGCTCTTTTGGTGTCTAGTTGGCATCTTGTCTTCTATAAGGCTTTGGGTGGCTTTTGCCGGTGTGTCATTGGTTCTTTTAATCTTTGTAATCCTTATAAAGATTAATAAAATCTTTTTGCTTAGCAAAAAAAAAAAAAAAATCAAAGTTGGGGGATCAAAGTTGCATTGATTCTCATCTATCTCAAATAGGAAAAACGCCCCACGCTCTGGGTGGGACGTAATGTCGCGCTGTGCTCCTAACTGAAGGAGTACCTAACCGTTGTTGCAATGCCATTTTCCCTCATGGTCCTGATTGAGAGTGGGGAAGTTTATAAAGGAAAGTCCACAAAATGCCACATAGTTTGATATCGAAATACCGATAGCTATCAGGGGACCACTATTCAAAAGCAAGTCACAGAAAATAGTGCTTCAGTTTTGGCCTTGTGGCTCTCGGAGGGTTATCCGACAATAGAAATCTGAGAAGCCATTTCGACCACACGTTTCCTCTACGCAATTGCAACCCCAACATGAAACCCAAGCATTCTAGTATTTCCCAGCCCAACCAAACGTGGCTCATTCCATCCACTCATTTCAGTATAGATACATAGATGGTATGCATAAAAACTCCCCTAGCTAGTCATATGATGGACTGATGCATATCTCAGTGCAACGATGCTCAAGAATGGTGTGGATACTCAGCAGTGCCACAAAATTAGCAGTGTCGGCAGAAAGGGGAGGAGAGACGAAGTTTACGTGGGAGCAGTGCCCTTAAGAGCTGCAAAGGGACCAGCCCAGCTGGTTATGTCAGCCGCGTACTCCCTCAACCTTTGGGATTTGCAGCACTTCATCGTCATCATCAAGCCCTCCTCATCTCCTCTCTCTCAGGTTCTCTCTTGCTCCACATAATTTCTCACATGGGTATCTTTTCATTTTCAAATTTACACACACATGCATACATATATATACACGGCACTTCTAGTGAGGGATCCGCATGCTTTTAGGAAGCAGAATATATGTATGTATGTATCTCCTAGCATAGTTTGCTCACCAAACTAGATTGTTTTGTAGGTATTGGTATTTGATTTTCAACCTCAAGATCCTGAAAATCTATATGTAGCACTTGCTGCTCTATCTGGCCAAAAAATACCGGGTAATTCCCTCATTATTTCAAAATATTATCTTTATGTAGGATTAAATCCTGTGTCTTTCAAGTTCACTTCCGGCCAATATCTCCCAAGCAGGACAAACATTGCTTGACCTGCTTGGCTAACGTGCTTATACATTTATTTATTCACTTAATCTAAAACATCAGACAAAATATACTGCTCTAAAACTTGAATAGCACTCTGTTACCACGGAATACGAAAATGAGCACACCAAACAAAGCAATCATATAAGAAAAACAGGAATTAACGTGGTTCGGCTCGGCTTAAACCATGCATCCACAGCGATAGACAACAGAGGACCTCAGTATGAAAGAGGAGAATACAATAAGCTACTTGTGTCTTGTAACTCTCACATAAACGCTACAGCCCCCAAATGCACCATCTACGGGAAACCCTACACGACAAAAAGATCGCGCTAACTGCTAAGTATAGCAATGACAACAAGTGGGTCTGACCTATGGGTGCTTAATCAGGTTGCGTAGGTCGAAAACGAGTAAAAATTGTCGTCAAAGTTTAACTCCGGGAACTTTTCTTCGAATTAGTTATAGTAGTAAACAAGTGGTCGCATTGCTGAATGGGCATATATTGAGCCATAGGTTGATGATGATAATTACTACATCTCCTAATCATGATTCATGAATATGCATGTATCATGTATCATGTATGAGTAAATACATGCATTTACTGCAATTCCTGTATAAATTTAGCAAAGCTCTCATGGCATTGCAAAAATATTAGACAAAGAAGAAACAAAATGTTTTGCTCTAAGAAATGACGGCAATAACCGATACTGTTAAACTAAATCTACATACGTGCAATGGGGAAACTAGGAAAGAATTCCATCATTCAATGGAATGTTTACTGTTGCTTGCCTAGAATTAATATCTTTTGCTCTTCACATACCTATGTTAGGAGTTGTTCTAACGAGGAAGTTGCCGAAGCTACCAAAGAGAAAATGCTGGTTCATTGGGCAATCCAGATTAGATGCTGTAGATGCAGCAAACAGATTCAATGAGAATTGGCAAACTGATTTGAGAATCGGCCATCACGACTGTCGAAATTACACAAATGGTAATGACGAATAACTCGTTAGAGCTACGTAGTAATTATTGATGAATACAGTTTTTCGCAAATACATCCAGTTGGAAATTACTCTGAGTTGGCTATAATAGCACCACTGATGCATGTTTAGAGATTTTCATCACATATTCTGGGAGTTTAAACTTCCCTTTGAAAGAAAATCAAGCTCTTGACATTTTAGTTCTTGCCTTTTCCTAGCCTCATAGTTATTTCCATGTCTTTTTTGAAGGATTAGTCGAGTATCTCACTGGTGAAAAATATGCCTTGGAGCACCTAGCAAGAAAGCAGGGTAAATGAAGGTCCGTCATCAATTTTCTCAGCTTGTTAATTAAAAACCCATGTTTGCTTCTCAGATCTTCATTCAATGAAATTTTCAGTCAGAACCACAAAATAGAACCCAAGGATAATTTACATCGGAAACTCTTTACTGAAAGCTTCGTTAGCTTCTTGTGATTTACAGGATAAATTCAACAAACGGTGGTACAGCTTAGGTCTTCATCGACATCAGTAGCACAGAGAGAAGCAGAAAAAGGTCAACCTATACATTGATACTGTTTTCAAGTAAAAAGAACTGAAGTTGCGCGAAGAAGGAAAAGCATACACGAAAAAACCATCTGTTACTAGCACGGAAGAGCCATAGATATAATATTCACTTGTAGGGTAGCGCTAAATGGATAACTTAACTAAGAAAGCTTGATTTTTGTGAATCACGTAGCGTGTATAACACCTACCTACCATATCTTGGCACCAGAAAACAAAAGTGTGCAACAGAACCAAAAAGAAACATATCCACAGCATTACACCAGATGAAAAGTCATATTACCTGGTCACGAATTTAGAAGCTTTAGCATTCCCCTCTTTTCTTTTTCTTTTTTCTTGGAATGAACGATACAACTAAGCTGCATCCTTCGGGGCCTTCCTCAGTTCCTCTTCTTTATTCGAATTCTCGTTTCTATTTCGCAAGAATATCTGAGACATCCGATTTGGCTTCTTTTGATTCGTCAAGTAAAATAAGGCTACCGATGCAAGTAGTTACATGAATTGGATTGATATGAGATTCAGGGACAGGGATGGGAAGACTCTTAAAATGTCTACTCTTGTGGTCATACAGGAGAAGCTCTTCTCCGTCAATGCTTACTGCCGGTGCTTTACCATCCTTTTGTCAACCTTAATGGACGAGAGATCCAAAAACTCCATTCCACAGTAAGAAACTTAAACCAAGAGTTCACAACACCATACTCCTTTCATTCATGACCCAAATTTCCCATCTAAAGCAATCATAGGGCGGCCTCTTGTGACAAGACGAGAACAAAGAGAGGGATTCCTTAAACACCCCTAGAAAACTGTGCCATAAACCATTATCGCACTTGTCACAAAACTTTGGGGGCGTAATCTCCCTACATGTTTCAGTATCCATGTTGAATGCTAGGATGTAGTTATCCTTGCCCATATTTTCATCCATCATAGTTGGAGTTGCCTCCAGAGCTCCATTCACTACCACCCCCGATACGTCATAGCCAATAAAGCATGAAATATCGTGCTTACTATTTTTCTACGAGTTGGTACCCAATGTTTACAACTATACATCTCGACTTGAAGCATAGGAACTCTGGCACCATTGTCCTGACCAGCTAATTCTTTCAAATTGCACCATGCCCTCACCAACTTGTAGTCATCAATCCGAGGAACAGAGCCAAAGCCAAAAACTGAATGCTCGGAGGAGCTAACACCTGAGTTGGGGATTACTATACTCCTATTGACAGCAGGATTCCAGAGATAACTATTTTCAGGTCCGGAAAAACATTGCAACGCATTGCAGGAACCAACAAAATTGAGTCTTCTTGACACGGAATTTCTAATCTGCAGAGGAAGCTCAATTTTCATGTGATTGTTGAATGTCTCATCAGCATCTCATCAGCATAGTATAAGAAGTAGCCTCCCTCTCCATCTCTTCCTACTGGTTGCTTAAATAGTAGATAGCATTCGATTGCTGATTGGTTAAACCACATGACATTGGCAGAAATAACCCGACTATGCAAATAAAGTGTGAAAAGAAAATTCTCTCACAGGTAGATGCAGGTCATCGGTTGGAGAATCTGGATTCGCAAAGCCTAAAACTTGAAGTAAATGGAGTCATGCAGGGCAACCTTAGGCCATCCACAGTAGCATAATCAAAAGCAAATTATTTTTAAAGTTAACAATATTGAGGTAAAATATGGCTCACAATGGTATAATCAAACTTAACAACATTCTTAGAAATAATCAAATTTTGGGCTTTGGATAACCAAAACTAGTAACATTTTTCAATAATCAAAATTTGTGGATCTCACACCACATAAGTTAACTGGTTCTAAAATTTATATACACACGTGTTTCAAATGGTATTTTCTTCACCTGCTCTATATCTCATTTTCTTCAGCCACAAACTCTTTCTTTTTCTTTCCCTCCAAAAGTGAAGCTCATATCTTTCAATCATTTACAATTCAACTCATTGTCGCCGGATTAAGGTATTTCACTTTTTTTTTCCGTTTTTATTTTATTCTTTTTCGTTCCTCTCCTTGTGGTTGAGTACATGAAGAACCTTGCATTCATTTACAAATTCAAGAACACATCTAATTTATTTTTTTTTGAGTACATGATTTTTTTTCCAAATTCATAATATGAGGGAAAGAAGTCACCAATTTTTTCTTCAAAATTAAGGGAGAAAATCGATATATTTTTGCCGAAAAAAAAACGTAATGGAGGGAAGTGATCAATGGTGGAAAACATTTGTCGCCGTATGAAGGTATTTCACTTTTTTTTTTCCGTTTTTATTTTATTCTTTTTTCGTTCCTCTCTCCCTGTGGTTGAGTACATAAAGAACCTAACATTTTTTTACAAATTCAAGAACACATTTTTTTTTTTGAGTACATGATTTTTTTTCCTAATTCATAATATGAGGGAAGGAAGTCGCCAATTTTTTCTCCAAAATTAAGGGAGAAAATCGATATATTTTTGTCCAAAAAAAACGTAATGGAGGGAAGTGATCAATGGTAGAAAACATTTGTCGCCGTATGAAGGTATTTCACTTTTTTTTTCGTTTTTATTTTATTCTTTTTCGTTCCTCTCCCTGTGGTTGAGTACATAAAGAACCTTACATTTTTTTACAAATTCAAGAACACATTTTTTTTTGAGTACATGATTTTTTTTTCTAATTCATAATATTAGGGAAGGAAGTCACCAATTTTTTTCCCAAAATTAAAGGAGAAAATCGATATATTTTTGCCAAAAAAAAGTGTAATGGAGGGAAGTGATCAATGATAGAAAACACAAGGGGAGAGAGAGTGAAATTATAGTGTATCTCTTATTTTAGTTATGGACTAGAAGTGACCATTGTGGACCTCAACATTGTTAAGCTTAGCAACCTCTTAAATGGATAATCAAAAGCTGATGTGTCAACTTTTGATTATCCATTTTTGATTATGCCACTGTGGATGGCCTTAGCCTTTAGCAGCTTATGTATGTTTCTAGAGGTTTTAAAAACGCATATGCGTATGTTTTGAGATGTATGTATAAGTAAACCCAAGGCAACCCTAGCCTTGAATATTTGTAGTGCAATGCAAGAATCTAATATCAACAGTTTGTCGCGATAAATGAATACAAATATAGTTAGATTAAATGTTTAGGTCAGAGATATGACCCATAACTGGGGATAACAATTAAACTGAAACAAATCTACCACATCAATGAACACTTGGGGTAGTCCAACCCCAACATGGCTAATCCATCTGTGTGTTCAATATACAGATAACAATTCAAGTGTTACTAACGCTAGCATGCATTGAACACGAGACTGTGACTCTAAACAAATTAAACTATATTTTTCATCAAAAAAAAACGTGTTGCTCATTCAATACGCGGGACCGAAACAAACATCAATGTTTTTTTTTTTTTGTCCCGTGCATGGAACTGACACAAACGCTATACAAGTAGGAGGTGGTGTTTTCTTGGGTTGTGAGTCTTATTACTTGTCCTAGCTCTTGGGTCGTGAGAGTTTATTAGGTTTAGTTTATGACATTTACAGGTTCTCTTCAATGAATTGTTGTTTGTCCTTGGGTCATGTTTATCGAGCCTCACTGTATATACATTTTGAATTTGAGAATTTCATAAGTCATTTGTTATTGACTTGGCCCGGATGGCCCATATAAATAGCTTCCACTAAAAAATAAAAATAAAAAATCCTACCCAAACAGGTGCAAATAAGGCCTCGTTTCATTAAAAAAATACTAAAAACTTAATATATTTTATCATCTCGTTTTTACTAACAAAAAAGTTGTCAACAAAAATTATTTTTACTACAGTAACATTCCTCACAAACCTATCAACAACTTATTTACTACCTGAAACACCTAATAACTTTTTAACCACAAATAAAAATCTATAAAAAATTTACTACGGAAATCACCCCTAAATAGGTTGAGGTTTGACCCTTTTGGGGGATATCCAAGGTTGAAGTTGACTGACTTGACTCATACCTATGCGACGAGGAAAACTTATTTACAGAGCGTCGTAAATAGGCACGCAATTTCGATTGTTCAAAAATGTATTAGACCGTCCGGATTAAAGTTAATCCTACTGGTCAAAAATTAAAAATATATATTAACCTTTGATTACCGAAATAGACATCCGTAAAGAATCGTTTTGCAGCGACTCCATAATAAGTTTATTTCTCACACAGAGAATTTTGCACATATCTTGCACATACATTTTTGTGGGGCTCATATCGGAGTCTTACAAAATAATCCGAATCGCTCATCTTTTTTAAAATAATTTTTGGAGGTTCTTGTAAAAAATCAGCTCTTACGAATATTGGTAAGGTCTTTCTCAGAAATCGTAGGGCAAATCATTCTGTTTTGCCCTAGGAATTCTGAGAAAGCCCTTACCGATATCCGTTGGAGTTGATTTTTTACAGAAACCCTCCAAAAAATATTTTAAAAAAATGAACGATTCGGATTATTTTGTGGGACCCCGATATGAACCCCACAAAAATATATGTGTAAGATATGTGTAAAATTATCTGTGCACTCCTTTCTATGTATTATAATATATTTAAATATAATATATATAATATCGAACTAGTGGACAAAAAAAAAAGATAGAAAAATTATTTAAATAAATAAAACTTCTTCACTGAAGTTCGAAAAAATAAAAAATTGATGAGATATTAAAAAATAGAGTAAAATTCTATTATTATAGAAAAAAATATTCTATTATTCTTAAAAACTCAACGGATCCTTCCTCCTTGAATCAGATAAAGAAAGAAGGGAATCTAGCACAGTTGTTTATCTTCTGTACCATTACCAAAGACCCAAACTTCCATCACAACCGTCCCATCAAGTCTTCAAATACGGGGGAAAAAGATAACTCACGCACAAAATCAAACGAGAGAAAGCAAAACCTAAGCAAAAAAGAAATCATAATGGTGACTGATAAGGTGAGAGACAGAATCCTTGTTGTCTTCTTGGCAGTCTTCGCCGTAGCAGCTCCACTCGACGCAGGACTGCTGTTGCTCTTCCGCGACGGGCCGTCGTCGTCATCGCCACTGCTTTTGTACAGCAAAAAGTATGGCGAGTACTTGGCCACTCAGAAACCGGCTTTTTTCGTTGCCCTTCTGTGGATCGAGGTCGCTTTCCAGTGGCCGCTGGCCGCTATGATTCTCTACGGCCTTCTAAGGCGGCCGCAGCCGCCGCAATGGTTCCGAAGCATTGCCTTGGTCTTTGGCGCCTCTTATTGCACATCCATGGTAAGTTCCTTTGTTTCCATTTTCGTTTACATGTTTAGTGTACTCTTCAAATTCTAATTATTTGGTGTATTTAATATTTTATCTCCTTTAAGGGTAAAAAAGAGCTGGGCCGACATTAAGGTATTTGATTAGTCATTGGTATTTGATTAGTCATTCCGGATCATGAAAAGTTAAATGATCATATTGAGAATCTATAAATATCGAATTGAATTACTTTTTGCTCTTGGCCTTTGAAAAAATATTTTATATTTAATGAACGATTCGAATCGTCCGTGCGAGACCAGACATATTTACCACTTAATTAAGCCCACTCTTCAAATTCTAAATTATAGTGTATTTAGTATTTTATCTCCTTTAAATATACAGGTAAAAAAAGAGGTGGGCCGACATTAAGGTATTTGATTAGTCATTACGGGTCCTGAAAAGTTAAATAATTGGATCGAAAATTTATAGGTATCGGATTGAGCTACTTTTTGCTTGTGGCCTTCAGAAAAATATTTTATATTTAATGAAATTGTCGAATCGTCTGTACGAGACCAAGAGTGAAAAAATAGTTTACATGTTTTAGGTATCAGATTGAGCAATTGACCTTTCAGTTTTTTAAATCGTCATGTTTCTATAGTGCGCCCCTATGGAGTTGTAGTGACAAGGCGGTATCCGAGTCGTCCAACTCGACAATCAATGATCTAGACATTGATTGCCGAGATAAAACCCGTACCATCAATTATCGAGATAGACAGCTCAGATGTTGTACTACAATCCTGTAATGCACCCTGCACTGCAAGGTCCCCTCTCCCTGATTGGTATGCATTAGACTACAATTAAGATGGATCTAAACCATCGTATAATATACTCCAGGATACGATTCAACATGTTATAAATAAAATTTGCAAAAAAACCAATTCCTTCCGGCCCTGGGGATTCTATTTTTGAAAAAAACGAGGGTCATCTTGTTTAAATTATTGATCCAATACTAAATGTAGCCTTTCTGACGGACAAGATGCGTAAGGTTTATAATATTCTGTTAGTTCAAGGTTGAGATAGAAGAGACAAATATATCTTCTATCTATCTATATTATAAAACAGAATGGTTTCTATTAAAAATATCTATATATAAATGTTGTCTTTAATAACCAAATAGGAAAATATCTCAAAATGATACTCGTAATTGACGCTTTTTGGAGATTACTTTTATCGAATATAGAAATCGGATAAAATAAATTATTTATTTAAATTGAGACTATGTCACATTCTTGATACAGGCATCCACTAGTCTACATTTTTACATAATAAAACACAAGGGTATGGGCCTACACACAAACATAAGTTGATCTAAGGGTTGAGATTTATTTGATCTAATGATTGAGAGACATTCTTCTCATTTAATTAAAATTCCCACATTTATTACAACACTACCATCAGAGAAAATAAAGTTCCCCCACAATCCATCTCACTTACACATCCCTACCATGCGTTCTTTTTTAAAAAAATTACGGTGCGTTCAAAAATCAAAACTATTTTAGGCAAATTTTGCTAAGGAATTTTTGGGCTTTTGGGTTTTTGTTTTTTTTAAATTATTGATTTGTCTCGATAAAAAGAATCGAAAAAGATTACAAGATAAAGCCCCAAGTCGGCTTTAACTTGGATATTTAAAAAAAAAAATTGAGTACAAGTCATAATTTTATACCTTTTTGATTCCAAAAAAAATCCAAAAATCTAAGCGGAATACTGCTGCAACCCCCCCCTCGGGCTCTCTCTCTCTCTCTCTCTCTCCCTCTGATGTGTGTTCGTGTGTGATGTCATTTCTTCTATTTGATTCGTGTGTTTTTTTTTTTTTTGGTATTTCGGAAATCTTTTTGAAAGAGTTTTTGATACAGCAATGATTCCCACACAGATATTTTTGCACATATATTTTTGTAGGGCCCATATCGGAGTTCCGCAAAATGATCTGAACCGCTCATTTTTTTGAAAATATTTTGTAGAGGGTTCCTGTAAAAAATCAACGCTAACGGATATCGGTAAAGGCTTTCTCAACACTCGTAGGACAAAAGTGCCTCTCTCTCTCTCTCTCTCTCTCTCTCTCTCTCTCTCTCTCTCTCTCATGTGTGTTCGTGTGTGATGTCATTTCTTCTATTTGATTCGTTTTGGGTATTTCAGAAATTTTTTTGAAAGAGTTTTTGATGCAGCAATGATTCCCACACAGATATTTTTGCACATATCTTGCACATACATTTTTTTGGGTTCATATTAGGATCTCATAAAATGATTTGAACCGCTCATCTTTTTGAAAATATTTTTTTAGAGTGTTCATGTAAAAAATTAGCTCCAACGGATATCGGTAAGGGGCTTTCTCAGAAATCGTAGGGCAAAACAAAATGATTCACCCTACAATTTCTGAGAAAGCCTCTACTGATATCCGTTAGAACTGATTTTTTATAGGAACTCTCCAAAAAATATTTTATAAAAGATAAGCGGTTCAAATTATTATGTGGAACTCTGATATAGACCCCACAAAAATGTATATACATGATATGTGCAAAAACATCTATGCAAGTGGCATAGTTATTTTTTATGCACATGCAAGGGGGGTCTATGAATTAGTGGAGAAGTTGGCTTAGTTCTAGCTATGATTGATCAAATTATATCTCTCAAGTAATTTCTTTGGTGAATTGATTTAGTGTTTGAACTATTACAAAAATTCAAAAGGTAATTTCAATCAAATGGGTACTGCTATAGGCACGGACAATTCGCTAGTACTATATATTTCTTGATTCTTGATAGCTCGTGCAGTGTTTATGTTCGGTCAAAAACCATCGAAGCTGCTTGGTCAAAAACCATCAAAACCATTCGCTAGTACCGTACGGGTATCCGCTAGTACTATATATTCCTCAACTGCTGCTTAGTAGCCCATTCTAAAACCATCAAAGCTGCTCTACCCTCCACTACCGCAGCGGACGAGGCCTTGCACTGAGCAACCTGATGCGCATCTTCTTTTCCTTTTTCATCCAAAACCCTTGCTGCAGCAATGCACCATGCTCCATCAATAACAAAAGAGATCAACTGCCCCCGGTTGTTTCCCACCCCATCCCGTTTGAAACAAAAATTCACCAACGAATTTAAGCCCCCCCCGCTTTGCCTCCTTCGCTGCATGCCTTCTCATTTCATGAATGGACCTGCATAAACTCTCTACGCCTGAAAAACATCGCAAAGCACAATCAACATCAACCTTAATAGATTTGAATAAAACGTCATTCCGCGCACACCATATCGACCATAAAATAAAAATGGAATCCTGAATCAACTCCTTATCTGGTGCTCCTTTAATCCAATAACTAAACCAGTCAGAAAATCCAACCGGTGTCCCCTTGGAAAAATCAAAGCCCAAGTGAGAGGCTTGCCACACACCCGCTTCGCAAAACAACAATTCAGGAAAAGATGTTCAATGGTTTCCACATCTTGACCGCAAAGAGGGCATAAAGGATCCACAACCAGATTCCTTCTTATCGGAGCATCTTTACCAGCTACAATATGCGGTGAATCACTTTCCAAATAAATAACGAAAATTTTGGAGGAATCCCCAATCCCCACAACCTGCCCCACTCCTGAGACCTGTTTTGTTCGTGTCTAAAAGCTCCCCCAAACTGGGACTCAAAACAAAGTAAATACGCAGACTTAACTGAAAACTTGCCATTCTTGGTGTATCCCCATACAAGCTCATCCTCAACTTCCTGAGCTGAAACATAAATAGAATGAATGACTCCCACGATTTTGCTGGGGAACAAAACATTAAGCAAAGGCTGCCACCACTCACGACATTGAGCATCAAAAAGGTCTGCTACCATAAAATTAGTCAAACCCCTGCCAAGAGGTAACCCAACAAGAGGATTTTAGCTACCCTCGGAAGCCATTCATCATGGAAAACTCTAATACTCCTCCCATTACCCACTCTCCATTTTCAACCTTTACAAAGCAACTCCTTCCCCCACATAATAGTACTCCTCCATCCCCAAGATGCCGAAGTCAGCACACAGGCCTCTAGCAAATTCTGTCCTCGACAATACTTACCAACCAGGACCCTAGAAAGTAAGGAGTCTGGATTTGTCAAAATACGCCAAGCCACCTATGCTAACAAAGCTTGATTAAGACAACCCAAATCTCAAAAACCTAGTCCTCCCTTAGCTTTAGGAAGGCAACACAACTCCCACCTACGCCAACACCACAAAAACCAAGACACCACACTCTTGACCTTATTCAAAAAATATACCGGATCAAGCTCTAAAAACTGACAAGAAGTAATTAGGAATAGTAAGCAAAACATGTTTTACCAAAATAAGCCGAGACGGAAAAGCAAGCAAAGGAGCTTTCCACGAGGCAAGCTTAGAACCAACTCTTTCAAGAATTTGGCCAAAAATACTACTTTTCCTCATCGAAAAATCCATATGTGCTCCCAAATATACCCCAGGCCTTTCAACACACTTTACACCAAAAATACATTTTAAGTTGGACGCCTCTTGCGAGCTCATATTTGGGCTAGTAAAAAGCTCTGACTTATGAAAATTTATTTTTTGCCTCATTTGTTTGCAATGGACATCAAGGATCCATTTCAAACACCATGCATGCTCTAACCAATAATCAAATTTTAGCTTTCAAATAATCAAAACTACCAATATTTTCTTTTTGGATAAACAAAGAGTATTTTTCCCTATCTGATCTTTGACATGAATCATGGAAAACCAAAAATAAAATAAAATTGTTACATACATTACATTACCATTCTCTCTCACGGGGGGAAGGGGGGTGTTACACCTCAATGTAAAAAGTTTTTTTTTTAAGGGTGCCATGCTCAAACTAGTTTACACGCATCTCAACTACTTCTAATTTATTAGGGATCAATTTTAGTGTCCACTAGTAGGAGCCTGATTAAAATGTATGTATTGACCCCACAAGATTGATATCAGCTAAAAGGTTTCGAACCACATACTTATGGGGGAACAAACCCGTAACTTACAAGACTTGACCATTAAGTTAACACCTCGGATGGTAAGGAATCAATTCTATATTCTACTGGATGGGATTTTCTCTGATTGATTTCTATCAGTTGGAGCTTAATTTACTCTTGAAGACATCAACTAGCAAGTTCTTTTGGGCTGATTAGTGTCTTGAATCTTCTACAATTCAGTGCTCATGGGATCAGTTTACTCTCTGCTTAATTTGGTACTCTGTTACTGGAATCATTTTCTACCTACTGGAATCAATCAGCCTCTTGCTTTGGAATTCTTGAAATTATGGGATCACGTATTACCTCTATCATTGGTTTGGAGCAAAGGATCCCTATTCAACAAATGGCAGTCTGAGGATTTTATTTCATGAGGCTTGCTGGACCATACTTAATGTTTTGGGGGTTCTGTTAGGCTTTTAGTTTTTAAACTCTATGTTGGGTTCCTTACTTTTATTCTGTATTGGGTTGGCTCCTGGCCAACTCTCTTCTCAGTTTCCTCCCCTTGGGTCTTGGATGGGAGATGATTGTCCTAGGGCTTATGTTCTCGGGTTGTGATGCCAGTTATTCTTGTTCCCTTTAGTCTTTGTAATCTTTTTTCAAAGATTAATAAAATTTATTAGCCGTTCAAGAAAAAATTTTAAGTTAACCCCTTTGATTTCATTGAGCAAAAATTTTATGTTTTTTCTTGTTTATGTTCAAAAATAAAATGAAGAAGAAATTAATTTCTTGCTTATTAAGTTCTACATTTCCTTTTATAGTTTTTTTCTTCTGGCTTTGATGGGAACCATACATATGCATGTTGATTCCAGATTACAGTAGCAGCAGAACTGAAGTGGTCGTTCCATACTGTGTCACCCGCCTTACTAATAGTGTACCTCCTCCTAATTGGTTGCGGTGTTTTAGTCATTCTTCGCGGCCTGCTCCCATGCCCTGCCGAAAGTACTCCAACAAATGGCACACGACTTGAATCTCGCAGTTCCGAGAACAAAAAGGGGACTTAAACTGAACAAGGTACCGTTCCATTTACCAGATGCGATGCTGATCAAGTTGGATTATCGTCTCGCAAATATCCTTGTTATGTCCTGAATTCAAAATTCGCATAACTTCTTGCTGAAATTTATGTAGTACACAAAACTCCGGTCCTAGCTATTCACAAAGTATTGCTGGTTTTTAAGATATTGGATATATATCTACACGACGTGCATGTGTGATAAATTTACTCGTATGGATGATCAGTTGTTGGTCTGTCACTGAGTTACATCAATTTGGACATAAACAAGCATAGTTTCCATGATTTCTCAAATAACAACGTTACCTACGGCTTCTAGCTAGCCCTGAATCATGTATTAATCCTTACATTAATCCTTACAAATGATGCCCCACCTTGAGACTAAGATTACTGCCCAAATTGTGGTCAATCCTATCACCAAACCAGGCTTCAAGAGGACCCAAAGGGTGCCAATCTATGAAGCACCGACACCTCCAGAGGTTGAGGTATCGCAGTGTCGGACACAGGGACACCGCGGGGACACGTACGGGACACTGCACGTGGCGTGTCCAATAATTTAATTTGAATTTTTCAAGGTACACCACGGGGACACGGCTGGGGACACCGCGGGGACACCGATGGGGATACGGCAGGTGCCAAATTGCAATTTTTAAAAAAATTTGGGGGTCAAACTGTAATTTTTGAAAAAATTAGGGATCAAACTGTAATTTTAAAAAAAATTGGGGCCAAACTATAAATTTTTAAAATTTTTGGGTGCCTAACTATAATTAATTATTTATTTATATATATAAATAAATATACACGTGGCGTGTCCCCCGCCGTGTCCGTGTCTCCATTTTTTTAGAATTTCCGTGTCCCGGTGTCGATTTCGGTGTCCGTGTCCGTGTCCATGTCGGTGCATCATAGGTGCCAATTGTTAAGCCAAAAGAAAGTACTCCCTCCGTCCCTTTTCAAGTGTCCATTTTCGTAGCTGTAGCTCCAACTTTTTAAGGAAACATTATCATTACACATTTCACATCAATTTTTACATTTGTTTTCCCTACTTACCCCCTATGGTGACATCATCATTACACTTTTAATCACTAATTTTTCAAAATAAAATATACTTTTATGAGCAAAATAGAAAATGTACCTACTTTTACCTACTAACTTTACAAAATGGACACTTATTAAGGGACGTAAAATACTAGACTCTAAAAAGGGGACGGAGGAGTACTAAAACCATTACCAATAATATGCCTTATCCAAGGCTGGACCAAGTTTCTCAAACTAAAGATCTTTCTTAACAGTCCACGAAACATTGTTGTGTTTTGGCTCACATTTATTAGAGCTGACCACTTGAATTGGTTTATTCGGTGGTGGTGGCTTGGAATATGAGGAAGTGCAAATAATGGCTCTCATGGTTTCAATGTCTGGATTCTTGCACCATGGAAATTTACTTATTTATTTGCAAATGAGATGTTCTATATTCCAAGGGAACCCGAAGCTTCCATATCCCTTTATTTAAGGATTTGCCCGTGGTCATTATGGGTACAAGGAAAAGAAATAGTGTACAAGTCCTGTGTACTTGTGTGAGAGAAATAAAAGGTGGGTGTAATCCTTTGTAATTTGTTCTTTGGGTTGGGTGAAAGTGGGTGTACAAGGGGTTGGGTTATGTGGCCTAGCCCGAGTGTTTTCGTGTACAAGTTATTCTCTTATAGTGAAGAACTAGTTCTCTCCTGTGGAGTAGGCATAATTTGGCCGAACCACGTAATTCTTGTGTGTTCTCTTCTATTTTCTTTCATTGCATTTTATTGCTTTGGGCTTGTGAGTTATTTCTGTTGAATCTCGGCACTGGTTCGCTTCCGCCGTTTCTCAACAAACATGACCTGGGACTGGCGACTGAGACGTAATGATATACACACGAATCCCCTTAATCCATAGTGTATCAGCTTTCAAAGCAAGAGCCCACAAATAACTGGCCATGGCAGCCTTGTTCCAATCCTTCAGAACCTTGGGATTTACACACACTTGCACATAGTAGGGGGGCCACGCACATCCAGTAATCAGCATTTCGGGACTGGTTTTTGAAGGATTCCTAGTAACGGGTAGTTTTTTTTTTGAACTTTTTTTTACATGGCCTCAATCTAATCACTTGCTGTGAAAACTTGTTTCTTACTGTATCCGTTGAAGGGGTTGTCGAATAATGAGTGCGCGACCACATTACTCTTGTCTCCGGGTGTCTTCGTCTTCATGTCAGGTCTGTCTTCCGATAGAATTTCCTCAATACAATTGCATTAGGTGTTTGTAGGAAATTAATTGGAAACATTTATTTGGCAAGGCATCTTTATTGTTATGGCAAACAGATTGAACAAAATACACAAGACCCCAGCAAAACACAAACACAGTAAGTCAGTAACCATAGAATTTGCTTTCCTTGGGGGGGGGGGGGGGGGGGGGGGGGGGGGGGGGGGCGGGGGTGGTAGGTGTGTGTGGTTGCACTTCAGCTTCTTGGCGCAATTAGAGGTGGTTTGGTGGCCATGGGCAAGCAAGGAGCTGGCAATATTGGAAGATTTAAGAATCAGATATAGCACAACTTTTTTTTTTTTTTTTTCAATCTTTAGAAGGTACATTCATGTATAAGAAAACCATACATGATAGCAGTCATTCTCAGGGAGGGAGAAAAACAACCACAAAAGAGGCAAAAACCCGCAAAAGAACATTCAGAACCTCACACACGCAGACAAGATTCGTCTCTGACTTTGAAAAGCCATCAAGGCGATGTAGAAAATCCACCATAACAACACACAAGGGGTGAGAAAGTCTCACGCGGAGGATAAAGACCTACACAAACACCAACAAAAAATAGCAAACAATAACAAAACCAAAACCTACGAGCAACAATAGACCCACACACCTAATCCAGCCACATACCTTTCTCCATATGTGAAACGTACGTGCTGCTCTCTTTTTGCCCCCATCAACTTTTTCTTTTTCAGTGGCTTTACATCCTTCTTTCAAGCCTTTTTCTCTTTGGTGGGGATGCCTAGGGCTGTTGTAAAAATCCGGTGAACCGTGAAATCAATCCAGACCAAATTGATCATATATTTCAGATTGGAAAAGTGGATTAATGGTCCTCACACCATTTCAAAATTTTAAAAACCATGACTTGCGGTGCAAACACAGATTTTCATTTTTTTCTTCTTGTTGTATGGTAGCTTATTTCCTTATGACATGTAATCTATGAATAAAACCGAAACCAATCCGTGACTCACGAATGGATTGAAACCAGACAGTGAGACTTTTTTTCTGGACACAAATCATATTTTCTAAAATTTGTGACTCACAAATTAAGATTGAATTCATAAGAATCCGATCCGATCTGAACGATGCACAGTCCTGGGTATGCCCTGCCAAATTTTTGACGTCGTCTCTTTCGACCTGTTTGCCATAACAATAAAGTTAAAATTTTTTTGAATCAGGCATGAGGAATATTTGGCGTTTTGTCCCTTTCTCTGTTCCTATCAATAATACACTGTACGTAGTGGGGATATGCAAGTACGGAGTAGTCAATAGTCTTATCATGAGTGATTGCAAATGGAACCCACGTGACGAAATATCAATTCACAGTACCATTAAATTTGTGGGGTTTGGCGAAAAGATCCCGGAGATATCAAGAGCTGTGGTCAGGAAAATACCCAAACGAAACCAAATTGAGCATTATGTCTGTCTCAATTAATTGAGGTCAACAATATAAATTTTATCGTTTCATTGAGTTAGGTTCAGGACTACTTGTGATCCCGGAAACAAAAATGTTGGAAACACATTACCTAAAGACACATCAATCACATCTTTCACATACAGTTGGATCTCATTTTTAGTAGAATTCAACTGTCTATAAGAGAGGTATGATTGATGTGCCTGTAACATAATGTTCCCTAGCACGTCGGGGGGAAATACTCGGGAGAATATAAGTTCCGGTCCCTAGTCGCCTGTAGGGGGAGAGTGCAACCATTTCTAATTAGTCCGTAGATTGCAAAATCTGTTCATCACATCGCAATGAAGGTTGAAATCCTTTCAAGCAAGGTAATAAAACCATCAATCCCAACCCCACTCCACCTCAAGGAACACAAAGTCTCTTTCCTCGACCAGCTAGCTTCTCCGATCCACTTCGGCATGGTCTTCTTTTTCCTCCCTTCCGATTCAAAATCCAGCACGACCGTGTCAAATACTAACGAAAACAGCAGCAAAACGTGTGATCAGCTGGATAGATCCCTGTCTGCGACCTTAAGCCGTTATTACCCCCTAGCGGGTAGGTTCTTCAAAGGCGATTTCGTAGTGGATTGTAACGACCAAGGGGTAGAATTCTCGCGAGCAAAAGTGAGCGGCGAAATCGCGGGCATCGTCCGCGGAAGTCCAGAAATGAAACTGATCGACGCGTTAGTCCCCGACCCGTTGGGCATGGCTAGATCAGACCCGTGGCCGGTTTTAGCAGTTCAGATCAACGTGTTCGATTGCGGTGGGATCGCGATAGGTATCCGAATTCTGCACACTCTAGGGGATGGAGTTTCTGTACTTGCATTTCTGAAAGACTGGGCTTCTGGAGATCGGGCAGGGTTGAAGCAGGAGCTGGTATGTTGTCCAAGTTTCGAGTTGGGTTCTCTTTTTCCAGCAAGAAAATTGGTGGAGTTGAAGCCTTTGCGGCCTGCCAATTTTCCATCAAACAGGCTAGTCACGAAGTGCTTCTTGTTTGATGGTGCCACAATATCAGCTCTGAAATCAGAAGCAGGAGCCTCTGGCTCAGGTAAAGTAATACGCTTGGTAGATTTTTCGAGATTAAATTCCTTCCGCCGGGAGCGGAAATCATGAGTTTTCCACCACGGCTATTATGCTCCCACTGTAAAACTACTACGAAATTAAAAGAGTTTAAATTCTTTCCAGATGGGGTGTAAACCTCATGATTTCCGCCGCTCATTGTAGGACCGTGCGTTCATTGTAATAATCTGAACCGTTTATCTTGTAGGATGAACAGGAGAACATTCTGTTCACGGAGCCACTCAATATCACGCGTCTATTCAGGCTTTGAATGATCCAAATTTTAATGAAACTTTTCTGGAGATAAACTCTTCCCCACGAAAATTTCATAAACATCCGGACCATCCAATCGTGCTCCGTAAAAAAATGTTCACGGAGGCGCGTGAGTAAGTTTTTCTCAATTTGATATGTTCTCGTCACTCATCGATCTTGAAACTCATTTTATTAGGTGAATTAGCTGAACGCAAACCTTCAAGGGTGCAAGCGGTGACAGCAAATATATGGAGAGCTCTCATCCAAATCTCTCAAGCAAAACACGGCCACTCGAGGCCTTCTCTGATGTCCTTCGCCATGAGCTTGCGCGGGAGACTAATTCCTTTCCAAATACCAAAAAATTCTTACGGGACCCTCGTCGGCCACACAACCGTTCGATACAACCCCGGTGAGAGCAGCACGGAGTTGAACACCTTAGTGGGTCTGCTCCGAAATGCGATAACCAAAACAAGCAACGACTACGCGAAGGCGCGACACAGCGACGAGATTTACTCGATGCTGATCGACTACTACAACGAGATAGGCGGAGACAAGCCGAGCGGGGTGGACCTCTGCCGTTTTACGAGTTGGTGTGGGTTCTCTTGCTATGGAATTGACTTTGGTTGGGGAAAGCCCAGTTGGGTGGCTACTGTGTCTAAGTCTGTGGAACTTGTTTTTTTGTTGGATGACATATCTGGTGATGGAATTGAAGCTTGGGTGACCTTGAATGAAGATGACATGGTTGAGTTCGATCGCCGTCATCTGGACTGTCAATGCAAGCCGTCTGCACTGGGAATTTGTTGCAAATTATAGACTCTACTTACATGTTCCTAATTCCATCTCTTGCTTTCTCTCTGTTTTGGCTAATTAGCTCACTTTGAGTTATCAAATTTGTCCAGCCTATCTTTGATTCTGTCGATCATATTGTGATTTTGTGAGGTTATCTTGATTGGGCGGTGTGTTTGGGAACCAATTATTTTTTAGATTCTTGGGTGTGAATTGTGGATTTTAAATTTTCGTATTGTATTGTAATCGTAGTAAAGTGTTTCCATGATAATGTTCATAATAGACTAAGGATGATGTGTGGAATTATAATGAGAATCCAAGAAGTTTCTTTAAATGTTATTTTTTTATAACTCAAATGCTCAGGCTAGCTTATGCCCATCTCGCCTAATCCTAGGAACCAATTTCGCCATTCACTGGCATCGGGGACCCAATTAAAGCTCGATATGGACTGATCCCAAAAGAATTGATAGTACCTGAGAGGTTTCGAACCTGAGATCTTACGAGACGCAAAAAGTTATAATTAGTTCCAATCCTTAACCATCCAACCAAACCCGTGGGTTAAGTTTCTTTAGTTCTTTTTTTTTTTGCCAACAACTATTACAGGTGGTATTATTAATTCAAAACACAATACATCAAGAGTGATCCTCATCCCTAGATAAGGGATCAAGAAGCCACAATGGAGGGGACTCTGTCCAAAGACACCCCATTCCAACTAAACCTTTACTAGCCAAAAAATGTGCCACACAATTGAAAGATCTACGAGAAAAAAGGAAAAAACACAAGAATGAAAACCACACCCCAAGACCTTCACGTCAGCAAGGATAACCTGCACATCTTGGCTAATAGCTGTTTGACCATTCAGCATAATAACAAGAGCTTGCGAATCGCTTTCCACGATAACAGCCCCCAAGCCTTGTTGAAGACCCAGTTGCACGCCTTTTTGAATTGCCATAGCCTCTGCCAAAGAAGGACTAGCGCACCTCTGTATTCCCCCAGATTCGGCAGTTACAAACCTTCCGTCACAGTCTCCGATCACTACACCATAAGCCCCACAACACCTCTTTTTTCCACGCACCATCCACATTAATTTTGAAAAAACCCATCATCAGCAGTCGTTTCCATCTCGCAATGACCTCGTTCCCAGCATTGGGCGGAGAAGCATCCACCCTCAAATTGGCAGCTCTGAAGTCGCTAAGATACTCCAAAGCCCTTTTGCAAACCACCCCCGGATGAAGGATTTTCTGCTCGAACACCAACCCATTCCTCGATTTCCATATAAACCATAAAGTCACAGCAGCCAAGGATAAAAGCCATTCCCCATTCAACGCATGCTGCCAACGAAACTCCAAAGCATCACACAAGGCAGGAAAAGAATCGAAGCTAACATCCCCAAAAACCACCAACAGAGGTGTATGATCCCAGACTCTCTGCGCAAGAGAGCAGTTGCAAAAGAGGTGAACAACTGACTCCACCCCATCTCCACATACTGGGCACCTCTGATCCTCAACAATCCTCCTTCAATGCAACTCCCTCCTTGTAGGCAGAATCTCATGGATACACTTCCATAAAACATGCCCCACCTTCCTTGGAATATTTAGTTTCCAAAGATGCTTCCAACGCCTTTCCGCAACCCCGACTAGATTGTTGATATCACCATCTACCTCCGTCAAAGGTTCAACACCTTTGATATCCAACGCAACTAGATACCCCGACCTAACATTATAATGCCCAGAGTGAGAGAAATGCCACACCAGAGCATCATTAACATAAGTACACGATAAAGGAACATGCAGAATACATCGAGCATGTTCAGGAACAAACAGACGATTAACCTCCTCCACCTTCCAAGGCATTGTCTCAGAATGAATAAGTTGGTTTACCGTCACAAAGTAGTCATCTATCGCCACCCTTCTGGCCTTAAAATCCCCTGAATAGGAATCCAAGGATCTTTATCTATATTCACCGACACTCCATTCCCAATAGACCAACGCAATCCAGCTGATAAAATATTCCTCCCTTCCATAATACTTCTCCAGACCCACGAGGTGGTTTTTGCATCTTCCATGTTATTTTTGGCATAATTATCCCTAATGGGCTCCCAAACATGGAAAATGAACAAATGCATAATGCATTAAGGTGGTGGCCATACATCCCTGTATCTGCAATTCATTTCTAGTATTGTAGAATAATCAATTACGTGAGGTTTTGTTAAGAAAGTTGGTAATGTGTCCAGTCGATGGTTGATATATATCCCTAGAAAAGGACTCGTGGGGCTTAGAACTTTTTAGAAGAGGGTTAAATAAGAATGTTTTGGTTTTGTTGCATCGCTCGTTTTGCGCAGGTGAAATTGCCTTTTCGTCCTCTTTCAGTTTTCTTTAACTAACTACCTAGGTGTGATAGTCGGGGCATTGAAGTGGTGGTGTTGGTGGCAATGGTTAAATGAAGGCAGAGGTAGTAGTGTTGAGGTGTGGTGCAAGTGGTGTTCGCACGAGTTGAATTGTTGTGGTAGTGGTGGTGAATTGATGGTGGTATAGGTGGTGAACTGATGGTTGTGGAGGGGTTGTGTTACAGTGACAGTTTTGACGGCTGAGGGGTGGTAGTGCTCCGATAATCTTTGTAGTGATTTGCTTGCTACCTTCTTTTCATAACCTAAGCATTTATTATTTTTATGGTTGTACTACACCATCTTTTAGTGTTTTGAAAATCCTCTTTAGCGATATATACTAGGTCTTTATCCGATTTAAAAAAAGGGAGATGCGAACTTTTTATAGAAATGATTTATATTTTTGACACAGCAAGGGTAAATTAGTCGTACCATTTGATGTACAAATAATTTTAGATCCACACTAATTGGGTTAGAAAATAGACTCCACAAGCTTTTTAATGGTTAAAACCTTGCGAAAATCAGAGTTCGAGAGTGTCCGGGAAAAAATCACAAAGTTAACCAATTATGGAGCTTTAGCGCGCCCCAGGCGCCATTCATTGCACCCCGGGCGCATCCTCAAAATTTCAAAACGGACGAATTTTGCAATTTTCTCACTGACATTCCCGAACTCCGATTTACATGTGGTTTGAACCGTTGAAAAGCTTGTCTATTCTAATTTCTAACCAATCTAGTTTGGTTCCAAAATATTTTATACATCAAAAGGTATGACATGTTTACCCTCAACATTTCCAAAAAAACTAATTATTTTGAAAAAATCATTGAATCACACTAATTACTTTAAACCGGATCGAAACTCATTTTATATCGACAAAGAGGGTGCTCGAAGCACTAAAAGATGGCGAGATCAAACCATAAAATTAATAGATTTTGGTTTATGAAGAGGTGTGATAGTCATGGCATTGAAGCAGTGGTGTTGGTGGTAGTAGTTATATGAAGGCAAAAGTGCTAGTGTTGAGGTGTGGCGCAAGTGGTGGTAGCACGACTTGAATTGTTGTGGTAGTGGTGGTGAAATTATTATATAATAGGTCTTTATTCGATTTAAAATGAGAAAGGTGCGAGCTTTTTACCGAAATGGTTTATATTTTTGACACACTACGGGTAAATTGGTCATACCACTTAATGTACAAATAATTTCAGATCCGAACTAATTGGGTTAGAAAGTTGACTCCACAAGCCTTTCAACGGTTCAAACCTTACGAAAATCGAAATTCGGAAATGTCCTAGACAAAATCGCAAAGTTAACCAATTATGGAGCTTTAGTGCACCCCAGGCGCCATTCATTGCGCCTCGGGCACATTCTCAAAATTTCAAAATGGTCCTAACTTTGCGGTCTTACTACGGACACTCCCGAACTTCGATTTGCACATGGTTTGAACCTTTAAAAAGCTTGTCTAGCCTTCTTTCTAACCAATTTAGTTTGGCTCCAAAAAAAATTATACATCAAAACATATGACGATTTTACCCTCAACATTTCCAAAATTAAATTATTTTAGAAAAATCCTTGAATCACACTAACTTTAAACCGGATCGAAACCTATTTTTTATCGACAAAGAGGGTGTTCAAAGCACTAAAAGATGGTGGGATCGAACCATAAAAACAATAGATTTTGAGAGAGTCTTGGACAAGGAGTTTCATCATAAATGTGAATCACATTAAGTGGAGTTGCATAGATGTTTAGATTTTGTATGTTCAAGAGAATGGCGAAGTTTGAATGCTTCGTAAAAATCAAGCTCTTCGTTTCAATGATTCAAAACCATTAGCTTTAGGGAGCCTGGCATTGTTGGGCTTCTTTCTTGGTTTCAAGCAGTTTGTCATATGGGGAGCCTTGTTTCACCTTTAGGCTATTCAGGTTTTGCAAAGCGTGTGTGGATGGTTAGAACTTAGAAGGATGGTTTAGTTTTATCAAGGAAGAAGATATCCCACTGCACAAAGGTCTACGACAATCAACTAGCTTGTCTATTTCTGGTCTAGGAGCAGAACTGGCGGTTGCTAGAGGGTGTTCGAGTTATATTACCGTCCGGCCGGTATCGTGCTGTGCCAATGAGGACCTGGGTTGCAACCTCTTTACACTTGCTCTTTGTGATTTTAGTTTCTCAATACCTGTTTTTGACAGGTTAATTTCACTAGGACCTTTCCAGTCTCTGCCAGTGATATTCCCTGCTGTGTATGTGTATATTACGCAATGTGTGTAAAATTGGTACATACCCATAGAAATATTGAAACAAATATCGGATTTACATATTAAAAAACCAATAGCTTCTATATCCGATCCAAAACCACAATGGTTGTCATTGTCATCGGTGCCGTCATCTTGTACGATCTAGTAGTACTACTAACTATTGTGGGGAAGCATGTTAATTGTTATGGTTTAACACATAGGCGAAAATTTCTTTTCCCGGTTTTTACTTCATTCATTGAGATCACTACACCCAGAAGTGTTTAATATATATAAGCAAACAACTTTAAGTTCATAAACAATGTCATATTCATTCAAGTAAGTTACTGCAATTCTTCTTCTTCTTCTTCTTCTTCTTCTTCTTCTTTTTAAACGCAAATTTACCTGCAAAATTTCCATTGGGAACCAATTATCCCCGGATACACTGCAAAACCGATTTCAAATCCAATAAAAAGGTAATTTACTTTTGGTTCTCATTGTTTTAAAATTCACACGGTTTGTCTACAATATCATCATAAAATATCTATTCGACATAACTGAAAAAACAATTCTATTGGCATGATCATTTAGATTGTGCACCTTGTAGGAAGACACTAGAATAGTTAGTGCACCACCAGACCCCATGATTAAATTTGATAATCCTTATCATGTTACCTTTCCCTAATATTTTCCATTAGCATATTATTGAATGCTTGTTGCACTAATCTTAAAGGTTCTTTTTGTTGCCAAGCACTACTACAGACATCAAACATGCAAGTCCAAGTTGTTCTGATGGAATTCATAATGATATAACTATATATTCAACTAGGCATTGCTGTCCAAAGATTATTATGGTAAGTGACCGCGGGGGTTTTCCATATCTACATACATGGGTGAGGTATCTCTCAACCCATGAGCCTTTAAGCATATCCAAAAATAGATAATGACCTTTTTCAAAGTTTTTTTTATTGGTGAAACACTGTAGGTAGGTCTGATTTTTTAAATGCTGTCACTAAGTTGCTTTACAGAAACCTTGGTCCATCATATCGCAAAAATAAATTGTAAAGAGGAAGAAATAGAAGTATTTGTTACTGAAAGGCTTTCTGCTATGGAGGCCCATCCAATTCCTCCAGGACTCCAGTTATCTCCAACAGGACTGTGATTCACCGTCCAATCAAGCATACATTTTAAACATGTATGGGGTGCAAGTATAAGACTATACGCGTTCATATGTATACAGGAGTTGAGAAGAGTTGACACAAGTGTGCTCCTGCTGCAAGGCAAGCTAGCTTTCACCACAATCTCGGTAGAGGTAGTGCCCCTAATCATATTATTTAGGTTGCATTATGTGCATTACTGGCTTTATCGTACTCTGTGAAAGTGACAGATGTATTAATTGGCGAATTTTGAGCATATTGGACTCTATTTCCTTGTTTGAGGTAGAATGTTATGGTTGTGCTTACCAAAATAAATGAATAAACAAAATGTTATGGTTGAAATAGGAAAGTGACAAAACTTTTGTAAAACAATTGGTTCCTTTGAGGATATTTCTTGAATGGCATTACCACCTCAGAATATCAGCCACAGAAATTTGGAGCAGTTGACCCTTTTCATTTCCCATGGTTCCTTCTGTTTATAGCTATGAACCCGACCCTATGATTGACTCTTTTTAGGCTCTCCCCTCTCTGAAAAGAAAAGCACTAATTATCACTTCCATGGGATCATGATTATCCTTTCTTCTAGAGATTTCCTTGTACATGAGTCCATTTTACGGTTCACACTTGACATGCCAAGAAACGGGTTTGTGGATTGTTTGTTCAGTTTTTTGCTAGCTCTTCAAAATTCAATAATACGACTGTTTTGGTTCCTGTTGTGACATTGGTAAACTAGACTACAGAATTTAGTTTTGCCATTTGAAGCACTTTTAATCATAGCTGTTAGCAACCGGTTCCACTTCCCTACAAACTGAAGAAATGGGCTATAAGTAATTCTTCCAGCAATCGATGAAAGTTAGGAAAATCAATCTTTGCAAGTTTGAATTTGGTGCGGGAATGATATTTCTTTGGTCTGATAGGCCCCACAATTGTTTTCTAGGTGCTTTCTAGGTTTTCAATGGTCCCCAAACACACCCCAAATAGCTAAGAAGTCAAAACCAAATGACTGACCAACTACTTCTAGCAAGGTTCATGTGTGGCCTTTTCTGTCACAAAGCTAGTTATTGTGTTTTCAACTTTCCATTGAATATGCTCATGAGTGTTTTTTTTTTGGGCTCAGCAAAAAGGGTGGAGGACCCATGATGGGCTGTGAGGAACCAATCAACGATAGGTTTCTACCGCCCACTGAGGGCCAGTGGTTCACTGCTGGACTAGAAGGGTTGCGAAGTACAAAGTGGCGTCGGCTGCATACCTCGAACTTGCAACTCCCTGAACCCAAACAAGGTGGGAATGAGCTGTTTACTGCGAGGCTACCTATGCTCCTCTGTGTTGTTCATAAAGCAAGAACTTTATTTTGTGTTCATTGAACTTACCTTGAGTGCTGTTCTTCGAGCATTGTCATTGTCTCTCCATCAAAACAACAAAAGAAACAAGAGGAAAAAAAATCCTTGACGTTATGCATTATCCTAGTTGGAGGAAAGTACATCTTTCATAGGGGCCCTTCTGTTTTTCCAGATTCTAAGCTCATGGATAAATTTGTTACTTCAAAGCATGTATCAATTCAAACATGGTTAATCGCTTCACTGGCGTGTAAGTGCGGGCATGCACATGCGCATGTGTGGGATTCTATCCTCTATTTATACACCAAAGCATACAAGAATATTCAGGACTGATATAACAGAAAGTAACAGGACTTCTGCAACCAGGTTGAAGAAGGAACCAAGTTACCCAGCCAGCTTGAAACCTAATCCGAAATTACATAAAAATAAAAATAAAAATCTCTCTGGAAAGAGGTACACTCTACTATCGCATAGACTCATTACAAGGTCACTAACCTTCCTTTTTATCACCCAGAATCTCTAAAAGAACCCATCACCACATGGGAGTATTGTTTCCTTCACAATCCTACATGAGGATGGCATAGCGCAAGCTATCGTTAACCATGAGCTGATTCATCTCTGATACCAGTGCAAACTCGCTAGATGCCCAGGCTCCATCAGCACCATTCATGTTATGTGGATGAGAAAGGCATGAAAGAAGGGATAGTGGAGCTCGCAAAATGTCATGTAGGATAGAGAATCCATTCCATCCTGCTCGCCTTCTATCCATTCCGCGGACAAAGATGGGAAATTCAGCAGCTACATCTCGATCTCCAAACATGCTCTCATCAGCTACTCGGGGACTCTTCCTCAGGCTTAATATGTTCCGCCTCATCACCGCCAACATCTGCCACATCTCTTCAGATTCTCAAATCTCCTTTCCAGAATTCACATGAGGTACCTTCACTTGCTCATGTTAGTATTGAGAAGAGATTGCTTACCTTCTGTTTTTCTATATATATGGCTTGTGATACTGTCATGTCATGGTGGAGTTGCTAGTGCTAGTGCTTGTCACAAGAGTTTATGGGTGCTTTTAAGGACTTTCACTCATTTTCTCTTTTTCATTCTTTTTTCTAATTTTGTGGGGTCTTTCAAGGCCAACCTGCCGACAAGATCTGCCTAATTTCCTAGATTTAGACAAATTCAAGAAGAACTTCATTGAAAAATTGTTGTCCTAGTGAATTTTATGATGGGTCCTAAATGACAATGGCTTATGGCTAGTGCTACTGTGCTAGTGCTTATCAACAATGGTTAAAGGCTAGTCTAAGGACTTTCACTTTCTTTTCCATGTTTTTTCTAAGCTTGCACATGGCTTCTTTCAAGGCCAATTTGCCGGAAACCTGCCTAATTTCGCTAGATTTAGAAAAATTGTAATCGTAAGCAAACTAGGCAAGGTGTTCTTAATAAGATCTTGAGCTCAAAAAGTTTTGGTAGTTAAATATCACTATGCTAGAGTGGCCAACACTGAAGACATTGGATTGGTCCTACAATCTGAAGCATTCCACAAGGGATCTGTTCCCAGGCATGTTTCACTGTCTATTGCAATTAGAATCATGAGTGATATATATTGGTCGGTATATTTCCACTGTTAAGAGCCTGAAAAGTTTCTTATTGTTGTCTATCACCTAGACATGGGAATTCATAGGAGAATCGATACCTGTTTTTGACAGATTTTACTAGGATTCCTCCAGTCTCTCCCAGTGGTTCTCTACTGCATATACCTGTATCCTATGCAATGTATGAGCAATCGATGTACACACTGACACACATAGATATGAACACACAATTTCTGGTATAGATTTTAAAAGCTGATGGCTTCTACATAATAACTGCAATGGTTGTCGTTGTCGACAGTATCATCATCTTGTTCAACTTACATTACCTTTATTTTGAAGCATGTTAATATGTTACAGTTCAACGTATAACTGGAAAATTGCTTTTCATCCTTCATAGAATATTTTATTGGCATGATCGTTTAATTTGTGCACCTTGTAGGAAGACACTGGAATAAATGGGAAAATGACGGTTCAGGACATATTTTGATAATTAATACCTGTCAAGGACAAGCTAAGAACATTTGTTAATGCTGAAAATGTCCTTGGCAGGTATTAATTATCAAAACACGTCCTTGGCCGTCTTTTTCCCGGAATAAATAGTGCACCGTCGGACCCCATGACTTGTGTTCAATTACAAAACAGTTATCGTGTTCTCTTGCTATCATTTTGTCTTTCTACATTAATCAAAGCTTCTTGCAATTACTTCACAGATTCTTTTATTGGCAAGAACTACTACGAAAACACCAAACATGCACCTCAAAGTTGTTCTAATGGAAGTCATATAACTATTCCATAGGGCATGGCTGTGCAAAAACTATTAGGATGTGACCGGGATTACCAGCTATAGGTACATCGGCGAGGTATCTCTTAACCCACGAGCCTTTGAGCATATCCGTAAATTGACAATGACCTTTGTAGATTATTTTTTTTATTTGTGAGAAACACGCTAAGTAGGTCTTATTTTTTAAAATGATGTCACTGAGTTGCGTTACCTAACTCTTGGTTCATCATCTCTCAAATGTAAACTGAAAGTAAGAACAACTAATCATTGATTAACTTTGTGGGCCTGTTTTATTGGCAGTATTTGACAAGCTATTGGATTACATATCTGATGGACTTCATGATATGCGATTGAATGCAACAATTCTGATTGCAATCTCTGTGATTAGTAGTCAGACCAATCAAACAGGACCTGTGGATAATCTTTGTCTTTTCCTTGCTGATATAGTCATCATCTCTTCTTCATTTCGCTTCCCTAACTTTGTGTGGATAATCATCCATTTGCTGAAGTCTAGATGACTCTTAGCCCTTTAGAGCGATTGCTAAATTATCCAATTATCTCCAACAGAAGCTGATCAATCAAAGTCATGGCAGTACTTGTTAATGAAATGTTTCTACTAGCCCGTCAAGTTCCTCCAGAACTCTTATTTTTTTCATCAATATGTAAGCACTACAATAGTAGGAGCATGATTTTGTCGAACTTCGCAACTATAATTCAACTTCCAATCAAGCATGCCCTGAAGCATGAATTGGCTGCAGACGAACGAGTCCAGGGCTGCAAAGCATTTAGTTTGATCTATGGATGTATACGTATACGTACAGGATTCTGCTGATCAGAGTTAAGAAGATTAAGCAGAGTTGACACAAATGTGCACCTTCTATGAACTAGCTTCACCACAAGCTGGGTAGAGGACTAGAGGCAGTGCCCACTGCCCCTAACCATAGCCATTAGGAAGCATTACGTGCATTAGTTGGATTATCATACTGTATGAGTGAAAGAACATATTAGTTGGTGGATTATGAACGTGCTAAGACTCTACTTTTCTTGATTGAGGTAGAATGCTTGATTGTAATTGGTGGAGTGACAAACCACATTTAGCCAATATGTTTCTCATGTCCCATCGTACCTTAATCTGTTATAGACATGAACCCAGCCATGTGATTGCCGCTTTTTAGCTTCTCCTTTATCTGTAAAGGGAACACTAATTATCACCTCCACTTGATCATGACTATCCTTCCTTCTAGAGTTTTCCTATTAAGTGTGTCCAATTGACAGTTGACATGCCAAAAAAATGGGCTTGTGGATTTTTTGTTTTAGTTTTTTTTTCTAGCTCTTCAAAATTGAATAAATATGAAGGTTTTGGTTCCTTTTGTGGCACTGGTTAATTTGGTTGCAGTTTGAAACGCTTTCAATCATCACTGATTAATGTTGCCAACCTGTTCCACTACCCTGGAAACTGAATACGCGAGTTCAATTAAATTCTTGCAGCAACAAACGAAAGTTAGAAAATTAATCTTTCAAGTTGGAATTTGGTGCAAGAATGTTTTGTTTTCTAGGTGCCCGGCAGATTTCCAATGGTTCCCAAACACAACCCAATGAGCTAACAAGTCATAGTCAAATCTCAAACTTTTGACCCAATTACTTGTAGCATGTTTCATGCTTGGCCTTTTCTGTCACAAAGCAAGTTAGTTTTTTTGTGTTTCCAAATTCCCCCCGAATATGCTACAGAGTACTGAGTGTTGTGTATAGAGTAAGTAACTTAAATGCATTATCATTGAAGTTGCTTCGAGTGTTGTCCATACAGCAATATCATTCTCTCTCCCTCGACAAAACTGAAAGAAAAAAAAAGAACAAGAAGAAACAAGAGAAAAGTCATTCCTTGACATTATGCTTTATACCTAATGAATGATAGGAAACCTTTTCATTGGGCCCCTTTATTTTTTCAGGGATTCTAGGCTTACGGTCATATGACTCATACTTGTGACTTCAAAGAATGTAGCAATACCAAGCATGGTTAATTGCTTCACTGTCTCTCACTGCGGCTATTTATGCGTATGTGTGTGCGTCATTATACTTGTACTGTCTCACCGAAGCATGGATGAATTTTTAGGCTATGTTCTCTTACAGAATGTAAAAGGACTTCTCCAACCGGGTTTTAGAAGGAACCAAGTAACCCGGCCAACATGAACATCTCTTTTCTCTATGAATATAGTTACTCTACTACAACAAATTCTCAATACCAGGTGCATGATAGGACATCCAGATGATTCTACTCTAAAACAAAGCTTATTCTCTTTGAATCCATGTACATTTAGTATTTACTAGCTATTTCGTTATTACCGATCACTAAACCAGAATCACTAAGAGAACCCAAGATCATCAGATGGGAGTAATGTCTCTATATGTCCTACATGAGGATGGCGTAGCGCAGGCTATCGTTAACCATGAGCTGATTCATCTCCGATATCAGTGCCAACTCATCTGATGCCCAGGCTCCGTCAGCACCATTAATGGTATCAGGATGAGAAAGGCATGAAAGAAGGGATAGTGGAGCTCGTATAACGTCATGTAGGATTGAGAATCCATTCCATCCAGCTCGCCTTCTATCCATTCCGCGAACAAAGATTGGTAATTCAGCGCCTCCATTTCCGTCTCCAAACATGCTCTCGTCTGCCACTCGCGGACTCTTCCTCATGTTTTGGAGGTTCCGCCTCATCACCGCTAGCATCCGCCTCATCTCTCCGCCAGATGCTCAGATCCTTTCCAGAATTTACTAGAGGCTTGATTAGTTAATTTGAAGAGATTGCTTACCCTTATGTTCTCTATCTATATGGCTTGTGATAATGGCATGTTATGGTGGAGTTGCTAGTGCTAGTGCTTGTCACAAGAGTTTGTGGGTGCTTTTAAGGACTTTCACTTGTTCCTGCTTTTACCATTCTTTTTCTAAATTTGTGGGGTCTTTGGAAGACCAAGTTGCCGACAAGATCTGCCTAATTTCACTAGTTTAGCAAACTTCAAGAAGAATTCCATGGGAAACTTGATGTCCTAATGAATATATTGTAACAAAATATCTTGATCCTGCGTTCTGAGACGTTCGATGAGGCATCTTTGTTTCCAGGGAATGTTTCACTATCTATAGGCAATCAGAATCAAGTTAAAGACTGATATTGCATTGTTTATCCTGGACCATCATTTAGGCAGTAGGAATTGACAGGAGAAGAATCAGATCCTGTTTTTGACAGGCCTCGAATCCCTCCACAGTGTTCCATTGTTTTCTCCATATTCTATGACTTGAAAGGAAAACAATAATCAGAGTTATAGATAGCCAAAACTGATGGCTTCTGTTTTCATAAACACAATGGTTGTCATTGTCTTTGTCATGTACTACCTAGGACAATATTTGGAAACAAAAAGCTATGGTTCAATGATTTAAGGGGAAAAAAATTCTTTTCCACGTTCAGTTTATTTGTTTTCCAGAAGGATTGTAATAGCCACAAGTGGTTTACCTTAAAGTAAGCAACTTTATAGATTAATAACTTGTGGATATTGGTTCAACTAAGTCTGTGTACTTGCCTGATTTTTTTTCTCTCTTAGCATGATAACTTACTTGCAAAATCTCTTCTTGTAAGCCAATTATGGCCCCATGAATTGGGAAAACTTGAAAAATGCTATACGATTTTTTTGATAACGACCCAGTGTTCAGGCCAACTTGTGCATACCAGTGACCCCAATGTTTGGAATGTTTGGCCTCCGTGAGACTCGAACATACGACTTCACGAAGGACAAGCATTTATTTGCTTTCTCATACCTGCTCGGCCAGACCCCTTGCGGTCAAAATTATTTTGCTTTTGGTTCTCCTTTTTAAAAACCAACTTGATATTGTCTGTATTATCTTCTTCAATTGTCTATTAGCATGAATTAATATTGTATTGTACTGTCCACCTTGTAGGAAGATACTGGAAAAGTTAGTGCACCACCGGACCCCATGCTGGATTTGACAATACTTATCATGTTATATCTCTCACCATCATTCTATAGTTATCACTTTTAATTAAAATTCTTATTGCAATCACAAAATACTTGCAAGTCAAAGGTAATCTAATGGGGTCATAATATTACTATTCTATAGGGCATGATTGTGCAAAGGTTATTAAATTAAGTTACCAAGATTAACCAATTAATCTAGAAACATATGGGTTAATTAGGAATTGGATGAATAATGACCTTTGCTAAAGTTCTGCTATTGGATGAAACGCGTTAGGACAAATGATGTCACCTGGGCCAGTTACTGTTAAAAGTCAAGTTTATATGGATCATTTAAAAGTTTGATTAGTTATTTGATATTGGTTAATATTGATGAGTATGAATTTGTATCACTGATGCCAAGCACTACAGGTATGACACATGGCCAGGTGCTCGGCAAGGCTTATATCTGTCGGCAAGATATGGAAGCGAATGGTCCGGTACTGCGCGCATTATACCTTCCCAACAAGTGCGGTTCCCAGTTCCCACTACCCCATGATCTATACCCACTCCTATTGTTTCACCACTTGGGGATCCCTAAATCACTCTCCCATGACACAACATGACTACCACCAATGTCGCCCGCCCACTATCCCATTAATGGTGCACATCCTACACAAAACCTATATAAATCACTCACATTCGCCACCAATGTCGCCCGCCCACTATCCCATTAATGGTGCACATCCTACACAAAACCTATATAAATCACTCACATTCGCAATTAGAAGGTAGACACTTTGTTTCCCTCTTTTACAATGCTTTCACTCTGTCATTCCCCAATTAATTTGATCGTTGGAGAGTCCACAACCAGAAAAACCACCGGTCCTTCCCTTGAACTTGTTTTGCAAGGAATCCTTCCCAAAGACTCTCAAGGTGGTTATTCAGACTTGGCAGGAGTCTCATCGAAGTGCTCAAATCAACCATCCAGATTTTGACATCAACAAATCCACCTATGGTACACAAATTTTTTTGTGTATGGTGCCCAAAAAATCACTTTAGTTGTAAGTATTCCACATTGAGTTGTAAGTATTTCATAAGAAGTGGTAAGTATTCCACATTGAGTAGTAAGTATAGAAATATGCCGCCCAATGTGGAATATTTACCACTCCATATGAAATACTTACTACTCAGTGTGAAATTATTTCATATGAAGTAGTAAGTATTCTACATTGAGTGATAAGTATTATATATCTGGTTATCATTCCACATTGAGTGGTAAGTATTTCATAAGAAGTAGTCAGTATTCCACATTGAGTAGTAAGTATTGAAATACTTGTCACTCAATGTGGAACATTTACCACTTCAAATGAAATACTTACTACTCAGTGTGAAATTATTTCATATGAAGTGGTAAGTATTCCATATTGAGTGATAAATATTATACATCTGTAATACTTACCACTCAATATGAAATAATACTTAACAACTCCTTGTCATCTTCAAAAAAACAACTCCTTGTGAAATACTTATAACTCAATGTGCAATACTTACCACAAAAGTGATTTTTTAAGTACCATACACCAAAAAGTGATTTGTGTGCCATAGAAAACAAATACAAATATTACCTTGGTTCATTACACCTCAAAAATAAATTGACGGTGAGGAAGAAGAAGAAGATGACTGTTTTGTTTGGATATCATCTCTTTTCTGAATTATCTTTTTAAACTTTTTCAGGGTATAATCATCCATTTTGCTTTAAGTCCCAATGATTCTTAGCCCACAAGGGCAAATAAAGATTCCAAATCCTCAACAAAAGCTGATTAAACAAAGTACTTTTTTTAATGGAAGATTTTCTACAATGGAGGTCCATCAAATTCCACTAATACTCAGATTTTCATTAATCTGAATGTAGTTCTCAATGATTTGTAATACGTTACAACAATTATTCGCAAGCCAATCAGACGCTTTTAAGCACCGATGCTGGAAAAAATACATGTAATTTGACATGTATCTCTATAGTCTATATACATCTGTTGAGCTAGATTTAAGAAGATTGAGCAGAGTTACAGGTGGCTGGATTCTGGTTTCCTGAGAGGATTGGCTTAATGTTGGCACATTGGGAAGTGGCAGCGCCGCCTTCTTTTCCAGTATAGGTCAGGTCAATGTCACCCACCTCTACATTTTGGCATGGGTTGCTGCTGCTACAAACTAGCTTCACAGCAAGCTTGGTAGAGGTGGTGCCCCTGATTTTCTTGAAACTCACTCGACTGATCTGCACTAGGGATGGATTCTGAGGAAAAGAAACAGAACATGTCATGAATTACCATTCAATCAAATGGGTATATCTCTATTTGAACGTCCAGTTTCCGATGAGATCGATTATAGTTAAACGCAATAGGTATCTCCAATTCACTACGCCAATGAAGAAACCACTGCCAAATTTAATCTTTCATACTAGACTAGATGAAAAACTAGTACGGGTTCTTCATGAAATAGACTGGTACCTTTAGGTTGCATTGGTTATACGGGCAATATTCTTGATCAATGAGGACCGGATTTCCGACGTTGTTCATAATGATATCCTCAAAGTGCATGTCTGAGGCAGTACCAGGAGCAGGGGAATCAGGCCACGATTTCAATCTCACGCCGTTCTGCGTGTTTGTCAGAGTGCAGTTTCTGACCGTGACACCAACGACAGGACTTTCACCCTTGTACTTTCCGAGGCTTCCGATGCTGATTCCATGGCCAGGCCCGCACGTCACTCTTTCCACATTTATCTGCTGGCTGCCGTCGCCAATGGAGACACAATCATCTCCTGTCATTATGTTTGTGTCGGTTATGTTAACCCCGGTCGAACGTCCAATGTGGATTCCGTCGGTGTTGAGGCTAGTTTCGGGCGCCGAGATGGTGAAGTGCTGGAAAGAAAAGTTGTTGCAGCCGAGGAGATTGACATGGAAGTTTTTGCTGTCCTTGGAAGTGATGTCCCGAACAACTGAGTTGGTGACGGAGTTGAACCTCAGGTTCTGTTTTCCAACATAAAATCAAACTTAAGTTGTTTACATTAACCAACCATATTGGATTAGACGTCTCCTAAACTGATAGAAGAAAAGTCTAACTTGTTTTGAACATTTTTTAATTTAAGATGTCTAACTTGTCTAACTTGCTCGTTCGATTGAACGAGCAAGGAAGAAAGCATCGAAACATACTAGATTGTTGAACGAGCAAGGAAGAAAGCATCGAAACATACTAGATTGTATCGCTACATCCTATCGATCACATCCGACTTTTTCAAGAAACTCTAAATGTCGTATACTTTATGTTGGCTTACCATGGGAATTGGACCGCAGTTGGCGTTCTTGCTGCAGTCATTGTGGGCCCAAGCGATGGCGCCTTGGCCGTCAAGAATTCCGTTACCGGAAAGCGTGAACTGATCGATGTGTTCGAATGTGATCCAGGCATCGGCCTTCACTTGGGCCGGATCCGCCGGTGCCAGCAAGGTGCCTTGGACCAGGATCCCCACTGGAGCCCTGCATGGGCCCACGATGTTCACTGCTGTTAACAAATATGTTCCTCCGGGAATCAGAACAGTGCTGCTTGGGGTCGTTGATGCACAAGCCTCTTGCCAAGCACTCATTAGAGCCTAAACATGAAATTTTCCAAGAAAAAAAAGCTCAAATAAGTTTCTGTCACGTGCAATTCATAAATACCATGCGTGACCTCTGTACAGAATGATGTGGCCCACGTAGATGACTAATTTAACAAATCATTTCGATGTTTTCTGTCTGACGTTTTGATCAAACGGAAACTCCCTTCTTAAGCAATGATACACAAATAAAGAAAGAACCCACACAAGATTTCTGTATCAAAAGATGTGACTTTAAACGAAACGCGGTTGAAAATTATCAAGTTAACAAGAGTATCACAACCACATCATTTTCGAGTTAAATTTGTGATATGAATAGTTACCTGGCTAATATCCGACTTGCCATCAGCTTTGGCCCCATACTTGGTTACATCAAAAATAGCAGCCTGGGCTGCTATGCCTTGAGTTAACAATAACAAGATAGAAATTGCTGCGATACTGAATTCCATAGCTATTTTTCTCGTTCGATTTATGTCTTTGTTTTTTTTTGTTTGACTCGATTTTTTTAGGGGAATGATGGAATGTAAGCTTTTTTTTTGTTTTTTTTGCTTTTTGATCTGAAATGAAAGTGAAGCTAGATATTTATACATGTCAGGAAACAGAACATAAGGCCACTAAACTTGTAACTAACTTTTAGCTAATTTGGTTTGAGGCTGGTGGAATGTTACAGTTCAACTTCTTATTTTTACAGTTCAACTTCCTATTTTAAGCTTTTCATTCTACACCAGAATGTACTAACTGAACCACCCCTATTATCCAGGAGCTAATTTTACTCTCTCTCCACGGACACAAGGGGGTGCCGGGGGTGTCCGGGCCCTGCACAATTACAAATATCCGCATCTATTATACTAGTTAAGCTCTGTTAATTTAGAAAACTTGTGAAAAAGTTTCTTAAAATTCTTAGCTGTGGAAAAAATTGCTAAAATTTCAAGTTATTGATCAGGTCACAAGTATAACATTAAATGACATCTACGCACATACAATTAGCTCGTCCTTGAACCTCACAAGTAGTAATATATAGTTGTGAAATATAAGTTTTCTTATCAATATAAAAATACACGTGGTTTAACCCTTGCTAGTCACAAATTCTGCATCTACCACTCTCTCTCACACATGGAGAGTCTCTCTCACACACGGAGAGATTAGGAAGGTGTGGAAGTCATTAGAATATTGATTAACATATAATCAAAGCATGTGTGCTTGTTAATTACTAACGAGATAAGTCACAGGGAAGTGCTTGGCCTGGCAGTAGTGAAGGCATTTTATGTCTTGACTAATTACTCTATTTCACACCTTACCCACCAAACAAGTCCCTACCATTTTAAGTTATCTCAATCCTCATGTGCCTAGCTAAATAGTAATAATCACAAGTTATGGAGGCCAGTGTTGCTATTTGAAAGGGAGGAATTCACAGATCACAATGCAGGCCAGAGTTTCTAGCATCGAAGGTAGACGGAGACCCAAATTATGACATTCCCATTTGAAAGCAAATCAAACAAAGTGAAAGGAATAACAACATAATAATCCAGCGAAAGAAGGTTGCAGAAAACCTCGAGAGGATATCAGACAACTAGGTATGAGAACCCGAAGGCCCATAAACATGACCAAGCTGTATTCAGAGGACTACGTATTTCCTTGTCAACCCTTTCATCATGAATCTCTCAAACATCAATGTGAACATACATAGCAATATATCAATACTAACATATTACATGCCTAAAACCATACTGAAAACCTTGCATAATGAATTCATCGGTTCGTATTCTTTGTTCACTTTCAATATGATTGGAAACTAATAGCACAAAAAGTTAGCGTTAGGAGGTTCCATACTCAGGTTCTTCACAGCACAGCGCAATGGTGGAAGCAAACACAATTCAGCAACCTCTAGCAACTTCCAGTTCTACTCCTCATGTGCCAATGGACAAGCTACTTGAATCTAATAGAGTTTTGTTTAGTGATACTCTTCATACTTGACAAGAGAAAACTAGAACCGTCGTTGTGATTAGCCACATCTTTTATAAGCAAAACCCTTTCAGTTGGTTCACTTTGTAGCCCCTTTTATTTCATGTTCCTTCTCAATAGCCTAGAGGTGAAACAAGGCTACCCACATGACAAACTGCTTCAAACCAAGAAGGAAGCCCAACAATGTTGGGCTTCCTACAACTCATGGTTTTGGGATCATAAACCAAAAGAGCTTGATTTCTATGAAGCATTAAAACTTCGCCATTCTTCCGAACACAGAGAATCTCAAACCGTCCCCAATCCCACCCGATGTGATTCACATTTATGATGACACTCCTTGTCCAAGACTCTCTCACATTATAATCTTCCATAACCCAAATATTAACACGATCGTCCTCTGAATTCAGGTCATACTCAATAAAACCAATACACCCGCTAAACAAGACCAAAGTAACCTCACCTAATTGGAGCTTACCAGCAGGGTAGGGAATCATGCCGAACACTTCATTTCCAACATCGAAACAGACGATAAAATTCAACGGAGAATAACATGACCAATGAATAACTCCATTCACGCATACACACTCATCCGATTCGAAATTTTCCGAAATCTTGAAACTGGGAGCTCCTCCTACTGCTTCTCTCCAAACCCCTTCACTCAAACTAAACACATACGATGCCGACCCATCAATAACCTTTACCACTTTATATTCATTGCCTTTGGGGCTAAACCCAAACGCAATCCCCCTCTCCACACCACACGACGCAATGATTAACTTGGGGATCTCGAATCGCTTCCCGGTACACGGGTTGATAACAAACATAAAGTCATCGATCGTGCGGTGGCGCAAAAAGAGCAAGCCACGGCACGAACCCTCGACGCGAAACTCGCCGAAATTGAGGGGCGAGAAAGGGACCTCGTCGCAAGGGGAGTTGGATTGGGTTGGGGTTAGGGTGGTGTAGTACAACTGGGACCGGAAGTGGGTGGTGCCGTTGAGGACGGTGGTGTTGAGGATGAGACTGGGGTTTTGGTCATGAGAGGAGGCGCGGTCGAGATGGGCTTCGATCAGGTATGGGTCGAGGGTTATATTGAGGAAGGATTTGCATACGGACTTGCATCGGAGTAAGGGTTTGATGGGAAGTCTCGATAGTATGTTCACCATGATTTCTCCAGGAAGACTATCCATCTTCTTCTACCTCAACTCGTCTTGTTGTTTTCTTCTTCTTCTTTGGGTCAATCGGAAAATTTTCTACTTCAATTCTTCACTGTGACAACTGACAGCTTCGTCATTTGTACGGCATCCCGTCCAGTGTGCCTCCCTCCAGTTCGGTCTGGTTTCGGCCTTTTGAGAGTTCTTTACAGGTTTTAAAAAATACTATTGAAACTGTTCGTTTTTTAAAGATTGTTGAGAACATCGATCACGTCAAAAATCACATTAATCGAATACCGTTTGATATCATTTCAAAAATGAATTAATGTTGTATAAAAAAAGGTGTACAACACCGGATTGCAACCCCTTCAACACATTTCTCTAAAACTTGGGCCCCGTTCTGGAACTAAAAATAAATACTTATTTTTTAAGAAGGCAATTTCAAACTCAAAAATAATGTGTTTATGCAAATAATTTTTCTAGCAATATGGATCTTATTTGATAGATTTTATGGAGATCTTTTATACTGTACAAAAATAATAATAAATTTATTTTTTATTTACATTATTTTTTAGTTTGAAAATGTGAAATAAGTATATAAAAAGTTGTTCTAGAACGGAGCCTTAATGCATTAAAAAAATCTCATCAAACGTTATCTAATCAACTTGATTTTTGGCCTGGTCATTGTTTTCGACGAGATCTATAAAGTGAATTGTTCCGAGTATTATTGTAGGCCTGGAACTGGCCCACAAAAAGACAAAACTGGACTGGACAGGATCTGAGTCCGATGTCTCCTCACTGGAATGCCAGCAGCCAGGTAAGTTAGTCACGCACTTCACGCTTTAGTGTGGGGTCCACTTTGAGTCACATACAATAAATATGAATGTTACATGCAGACAGTTCATGTGTATTAAACTGCTCCGGGTGCAATTGTATTCAGAGTTTTTTGTCAAAAGGTGTTTATGTAAACTTTCTGTAAAAATAATTCAAATCGTTAATAAATTTGAGATAATTGTTCGCATGGTATTGCAAAAAGAATTAGATAAAATATACAACTATAAGTAATTGATTGGATCTTCTAATTTTTCATTCAACATGTGTTCTACTAATTAAAATAATTATATATTTTTAAATAAATACTTATTTTTAAAATTAAATATGACTTTTTAATATAATCAACCTAGCTAGCGGTCCGTGGCCGTTTATAGATGAGCTCTTGGAGTAGCCTTTTTGTATTGTGAGCAGACCTTGCCAGAAAACCCCTTCATTTGACTTTCGAAAAAATATTTGTTTTTTTAAAAAACTGTGTTAAAAGCATGTTCTAAAAATTATGGGTTAGACAAATGTTAGATCATCCACATCTGTATCTTCAAATTAATCCCTTCGACACATTTTCTAAAACTTAATGCATTAAAAAAAAATCTTAATCAAACGTTATTCGATCAACTTGATTTTTGGCCTGATCATTGTTCTCGATGAGATTTATAAAGTGAACGGTTCCGAGTATTAAAGGACAAATTTGGACTGGGGTGGAGGGAAGCTTATAGGGAAAATTACGGATCAGAGGTGTTGACCCAAATTAATCCCAAAATCATGGTCTGCACTCTTGAAACTACCACTCTCATGACAAGACAAGAGGAAAAATATTGACTAATACAAGGTGTGTCAATTTGAAGTGTCTATTTTACCCTCCTTTATATATCCCTTATTAGCCTTAAAACTCATTCCTCCCCTAATCTCTCATCGTTCAACACACCAGGCCACTCCTCTCTCACTCTGGTATCTCTCTCTCAGGTAAGCGCAGTTACCCTCTACTGATTTAGATTTCGGTTGGGAAAAAATTATACTAATTTGGGTTTGATTTGAAAAAAATCGGAACTAATTTGGGTTTGCCTTTCAAAAAAAATTGGTGGTGGTTGCTATGGGGGTTGAGGGGTGATGGTGCCGAAGATGGGGGATGGTGGTGGCGGTGAAGAGATTAAGGGATTTTGTGATTTGTGAATGACAGAAAATTAGGGGTTTTCAAATTGAGAGAGAGAGAGAGAGAGAGGTGAGTATAGTTGGGGGTGGTGGTTGCTATGGAAGTTGAGGGGTGTCGGTCCTGCCGGAGATGGTGGGATGGTGGTGGGCCTAGTGGCGGTGAAGAGGAACATGAGCATATTTCAATAAAAATGATTTTGTTTTTAATAATAAAAATGATGGTCTATTTCAATATAAATATAATAAAACGTCTGTTTTATATATTAACTTGCCCTTTTTTTGGATGAATAAGGTTGGCAGAGCTTCAATGAGAGATAACATTCATTGAACAAGATATGATTTGGTCTTTATCAATAAAAATTATGATCTATTTCAATATAATAAAACGTCTTCATATATTGACTTGCCCTTTTTTGGCCCAAATAAGCTTGGAGCATATAACTACAAATGGTGTCATTTTATATTCAAGGGCAAAATTATCTCAACTATTTCACCGGGGCCCACCTTGGGGGCACGTACTTTACACTTTTGTGCGGGGCTCACTTTGGGTCTCATACAATAAATACGAATGCTACATGCACACAGTTCACGTCGAACAACTCTGGACGCAATTGTATCCAAAGTTTGTGGTCGAAAAATGTATATAGACTTTCTCTAAAATAATTTTAAAATAATTCAAGCCGTCAATAAGTTTGAGATAATTGTTCGAGTAATCATGATCTCACATTTCTCTTTTAAGACAACAATTTTCCGGAAACGAACATTCCTCAAAATAAAGGGAAAATTTGCACAAAGTCACAAACCAAATAAAAAAAGTAAGGCAAAACATCCTGTTCAAGACCCTATTTGTGTTAGTTTAATCACAGGATTTCAGTCTCTCTGCAACTGATTGTTTGTTCACCACTGATCCAGACATGCCCTCAATAGCATAAATAAAAGAACTATCAGGCAAAAGTTTGGTGAATCCAACTACCTGTGGGGCTCAAGAACCTCAAAAGTTTTCTGCTGTTCCAAGAGTGCCTTTTCTTCGAGTCAGAAGTAGACCTGATGAAACACGAGTAAACGTTTGATCAGACTCACTTCCTTCCTCCGAGTCACAAGTAGACCTGATGAAACACGAGTAAACGTTCGATCAGACTCACTTCCTTTACAGTAGCACAATGAGAGAGCATCACCAAGAGAGAGAGAGAGAGCGGGGGGGGGGGGGGGGGGGGGGGGGGGGGGGGCAACCATGAGCTACTATGACATTGTCTTGAATCATCCTCCCAGGAATAAGAGCTGATTGATTGGGGGTGATCAACTTGCCCAAATAAGCTTTAAGCGATTAGCCAGAACTTTACAGATAATCCTCATGCTTAGGTTACAAAGACTAATAGGTCTGTATTGAGATAGGCATTCAGGATTAGAAACCTTGGGGATAAGTCTGCTCTCAGTTGTTGAGCAGACTTATAAAACAGCTTTTTGGTACACATATGACTGGCATAGTAATCTGCTGGTACTTGCCATCATGTTTAAAAAAATAAATAAATTTCGGACTTATGATCGGACCCTGCGTTTATAAACATGAGAGGGTCAAGGCAATTCTTAAAATGGAGAAGGCCTACACCAACACTTAACAATAACATTTATAAACATGAGACTTGAGAGGGTCAAGGCAAACTGAAGCTCCAGCATGAGAAAGACCGCATCACCATCATCTTCAGCTCCAAAACTGCAGAAACTGGGAAAAATAAAAAATAAAAACCAAACCAGCAGCATCCGGGCCTCAACAAAGCATTACAAACATAGTCCAGACCTTAGGACCAGGCCTGATTCCTGAACCACAGAAAATTGTTTGGAAAAGGAGCAGAAATAGCAGAAAAACATTATCCTGCACTGTTCAATCATAGAATATATCAGCATCAGGAGCACATAACTGAAAGTTTGAAGATACCCACATAAGTTGAGTTTCAGGCTCTTGTAGAATTCGTCCCCGGTATTACACTTCACTAGCTCCTAAATTAAAAACAGAACAAGGGCATGCTCAAGCTAAGACAAATACCATCGAAACTGAAATACCATCAAGTCAAAACACTGTTCGGGGCTCAATTCAAGTTAAGAAAGATAAAATAGAAAGACAACTGAGGTAGCTTCATGCTTCATGTACTAACTGATTTAACTCATTGGATGGGCTATCAACTGGAATTTATTCCATACATTAAATTTGTTTTTGCCGCCCAAATGGACTATCACATCCCACCAAACTGCAAATAAGATTCAAAACTTCAATCCTCAATAACAAATTGATTGAAAATTTTACTCTTTGTTTCGTTTGCTCAGTCTGGGTTTTATCAATAACACCGAGAATGTATTTCCCGAACATTTTGTTCTCATAAACCAAATTCCCACCACGATGGTAATCCAATCACCAAACAAGGAAACAAGAAAAATTTCTAATATCCTCGCAACTCTTTTTCCCATATCCAGCCTGATTCGAAAGAAAGCCCATTTGCAAACACAAAGATTCAAACTTTCCAAACAACCAAACAAGGGGAGAGAGCATAGGTGGTTTAATCAATGAGATACTCCCTCCCTTTCTAATTGTCAGTTTACCGGTGCTCATAACAAAATTCACATAATGCGCGTGCGTGATTGCGTCAAAGAGTCTTTAGAAGCATTCCAAACTATAAAAATTCGCAAAAGGGGAGCATGGAGCGAGGATTGAGAGTGAGTGCTATTAAGGCTCCTATCCTGTCACTAAACCCAAAATAGCTCGTGCAGTGGTAAACTAGTAGTTGACAAAGCTTAATTAAGTAAGCTCAATTTTAAACAGGCAATGGAGCAGAAAGCCTCCCCTCTTCAAAAACACCATCAACGGATTATGATAAATCCCATTTATACATAATAGCTGCTAAATTCCAGTGAAGGAGTAGTGAGCAGTGCTTTTCCATGTCAATAATATTGCGAAAGAACAATGAAAGCTACTATAAGATTGGAAGAGACCTGTTAGTTCCTATGGCAGTGAGGAGACCAAACCCATCAATTCCTTCCTTCCGTCTGCTGAATAACCAACCACCGCTCTCTCTCTCTGTCTCTCTCTCTCTCTCTCTCTCTCTCTCTCATTTTTATTCCGTAATTTTACTGTATAAAGTGGGTTTGATCAAGTATGGCCAAATCTATTTTCCTAAAAATAAAATCACCCAAATTATCCTTGATTATGTACCAATCCATATTCGATCAACAAGATCTTCAACAAGGTTTATCTAATTGACAGGCTCTAGCACTTGAACAGTCTCGATCAAGAAATAAATTCGAAATGAGTTTGAAATTTACCAATTAGACGTCGTAATTCGTAGAATGGGAGCTTTCAATAATTGCGACACCGTTTCAATGCACCTCGCACGTTCAAATTGCGAGGTGGTTGTTATCAAGCGTAGCTGAATCTATTTTCGTAAACAAAATTTCGCTAAAATCATCTCCGATTATGTATCAATTGACATCCCAACAATATGATATCTATCAATTTTTATCCTCTTGACAAGATCTATCACTTGAACACTTTCGATCAAGAAATGAATTCAGAATGAGTTAGCAATTTACAAATTATTAGGCTTGAAAGTACTTCACATGTTGAAGATGCAAAGTCTATGTGAAATTCGACCGACGCTGTTTGGTGGATCTCAACTGTTGAAGACACGAGGTCTCAAGAAAACCCGGTCGGCGTCGCTTCAGTCTCTCCCACCAAAATATCGACCCGCCCAAGGTGAGGAAGATCATCTCTAACAGGTCGTCGCCCTCATTCTCTCTCTCCGTGTGTCTACATGTTGTATCTCACCACACCTTTAGTCACAAACGACTGTCAATTCTCTGCGAGTTGATTCTGGCCTCAGATTTTAGGTATGCAAAAGCTCAATTTTTTATCTGAATTGTACATGATTAATATTAGGCTATCGATTTCATAATTTCACATTACCTAATTTAATTCAAGTCGGTCCTCTTTGTCGGGTGCTTGGATTTTTTGTTTGGCAATTCCTATCTTCATCACCAAAGCTATCATTTTTCATCACCAAAGCTATCATTTTTCATTTCTTTAAGGTGTACTTCTATGAGTTATATTGGGTGTTTGGATAAATTTCTGTATAGGCGAATTGCAAAGTGTAAAAGCCCTGTGTTGATTATGTGGTGGATCTTTGGCTGTGGTCGATTCTCTCATAAAAGAGCTCGATGAGGTAGAAAGCTTTAGTTTTTCTTATCAAGAGAAAAACCACAAAGCTTTCAAGGGAGACAACGCCAACTTGTAAACTAAGAAGGTTTTTTTTTCCTAGATGTAAAAGTAATCTTCAACTTCCAAGTTAACTTCGATGCTTTCCTTTCGAGAACTAAACACCATTGGTAAATAAGTGCTGCAAACAACACTGCAGTATGTGTTGGAAGGAAAATTCTGGTGTCCAATGAAACACCCAAACCATACTGAACAATGAACAGACCAAGGTAAATTGGCCTAAGCCATCGAGCATGAATTAGAACGCAAGCGCCGCCTGCAATCACTCTTGCACATCCCACACCAATTTAATATAACTTAAACAAATATTTGCTGACTTAGCCTTGTCCTAAGAAGCACACCATTCTAAAATTGCATCCTTGAAAGGAGGTTGCGTCCTAAATGCCCTTCCAAATACCAATGAGAGGAAGTATTATCGTTCTCTCAACAGTTGATAACATGACCACTTGGATAGACTCCAAGGAAGCTAGGCTTAATCTTATTAGATCGACCCGTGTCCCAAATGGTAGTAATCCATTCGTCTCTCTGTAAGAGCCGTCAACTTGTCCATCTCCCATTGCTTCACGGTTGCACCTCCTTGTGAAGCAAGGTGTCCCGAACCAAAGATAGAAATTTGTTGATTACTTTGTTCTACTATAGTTACTAGTTTATTTACTAACAATTGGGGATGGAGGGAGTCATATATTGTCTTCTATCTTTGGAATTCATGCAAATTGGTCTTGGCCATAGTTTTTAAAACTCCTACCTAATGATATTGATACCATAGCTACCGGACCTAAATGTACTCTCTCCCCTAAACCATAAATATTGGATCTTCCTGAGGCTCCAAATTTACAGCAGTGGGAGTTTCATTAATTAGATCAATGAATATCAAGAGGGAATGACTAGAGAAAGCCAAACAATACAGTTGGGGCAAGTTGAGGGAGGGCCAATTGAAACAGTCTACGTGCAAATATTAACATTGGAAATTTACTGTTTCAATTACCTTTTGTAAGGGAATGAAGATCTAATTCTTGTTCATGATGCACTTGACTTCAGAGATTGGCATTTATCTAAGTTATATAGCAACCTTTAATTTTATGCAGACTTGCAGTTAAACAATGTTAGTTTTGGCTCTTCTTTGGGTGTGGAGTACTATTAAACACTAGGGCAAGGGTATCAGATATGTGGACATGTATAGTTGGACATTTTCCAAGAAATGTCAAAGCAATTGAAATTTACATGTGGCTTGCAATGGGGTACGCATACGCTGACACCAATAATTTAGATAGTATATCGTATGTTAAGTCTAATAGTTCCTGCTGGTATGTATGCTATTTGGTTTCGTCTTAATCTAGAAAGGCATAGGCATAGCTGATGCTATCATGGATCTTGTGAGTAGCAGAACTACATTGCCAGAGAACAGTTTGAAAGAAATCGAAGGTGGAGTAATATTGGAAAGTCAGGTGAACCCTCTGTTGACTTAACCAAGCATGTAAAACAAATCTTTGGAATTTATAAAAAAAGGGAGGTCTTTGTTCTATCAAGTTGAAGTTGTCTGTACATTTTCTTACCTTGTCTTCAGGCTGCCCTTGTTGCTAGCAGGAAGTCCTTGACCAAACGGAAAGTTGTGTTGAACATCACACATGAAATCCTTGAAAGATGGGAGGCACGTTTGAGGGCAGCTGGCCAGCTCACTGTGTGTAGAATTTGTTTATATGTTATGGTTGCAGTTTCCTTCACTTTAATTGTCTCACTGTAGTCATTTTTACGTTACTAAAAACACAAGGGGAACCAGTGCAGGGAAGGTGGCCAAGCGAGTACTGAGCCAAACATCATTATCAGGCTCTCTCTCTCTCTCTCTCTCTCTCTCTCTCTCTCTCTCTCTCTCTCTCTCTCTCTCTCTCAACGGTTTGAGATTAGCCAGTGGATCAACATTTTGCTTGTTGGATAAAGAAGTTGAAGTCGGTTTTGTTGTCATTATTAGTACATGGGAACATTTTAAGCTCCATCCGTTAAAAACGCTGTCATATGAGACATGCCAACGTTTTTCAAATGTAGGTTGTTGAACACTTCACTCGATGATCTGATCAATCACATACGAGGAAGAGTGCT